>NC_053489.1:608978809-609278809 GCF_905171775.1 Rana temporaria
CCTTTTATAAGTGATCACATTCCTTCTGTTCTTGGCTGCACAAAAGCTGGGGGGGGGCACATCGAGCTTCCCAGTGAATGGCTGTGCAGCGGGGCAATGTCAGAACAAATCTGATCATTGAAGGAGAGCACACCGAGTTCCCAGCATAGCTAAAGAACTGACTGTGGTGTTTTCTGCTTAGTGTGGTCAGTTTTTAATAGGAAAGCAGAGGGACTAGCAGGAACACTAGGTATTTTACACAAAGGAAGCAATATAACAGGAGACTCTCATACAAGTACATGGTACAGCGGGCACATATCAGGAATATAAAGTGTTGAGGTAACAAACACTTTAAACGTTGATAAAAAAAAAAAACTGGAAGCCAATTGGTTTCAATGCAGAGCTGCAGCAGATTTTGCACTCTCCGGTTTTAGTAAATCAACCCCACTGTATCATGATTTTGGCATAGACTACATAGAGTACAAAGACTACTAAGCAGTCAAGTAACAGAATAGGCAATGACAATTTTTTGTTATTGATGAAAGAAAGTTTCCTGACGAAAAAGGCAAATCCACTTTGTACTACAAGTGCAAACTACAAATGCAAAGTGCACTTGGAAGTGCAGTCACTGTAGATCCGAGGGGGACATGCAAGGAAAATAAAAAACAGCATTTTAGCTTGCACATGATTGGATAATAAAATCAGCAGAGCTTCCCCTCATTTCAGATCTTCCCCTCAGATCTACAGGGATTGCACTTCCAAGTGCACTTGTAGTGTAAAGTGGATTCGCCTTTCGTAAATAACCCCCATTGTGTATTAAAGAAGACAAACCACTATTTTTTTTAGCCAACATACACAAAGTTATAATGCTACGGGAGCATAGGTTTCCTAATAGTTGAGTAAAACAGCATGAAACTATTAAATATTAACTACAATGTCAGGATATCTCCTACGAGCAATACATTTCAGCCCTGTGCCAAACCAAATAGGGTTGAATGTGATGATAGTCTCAATCACACAGCGCTCAGGCCATCTCTATGTTTAAAGCTCAACTCCAGGAAACTTGAAACTCTCCTTTGCAGTGGGACTGCTTTTTAACTGCTTGCCGACACAGCAGTTTTACGGCGGCAGGTTGGCTCTGCTGGGTGAGAGCACGTAGCTATACGCCACCTCGCCCAGCAGCCAATAGGGGCGCGCGCCCCCTGCTCGTCCCTGACTCCCGTGCATGTGCCTGGTGGTCGCGATCACCGCCGGGCACCCGCGATTGCTCGTTACAGAGCGAGGACCAGGAGCTGTGTGGTTCCAAAAATGTGTCAAAAGTGTCCGCCATAATGTCGCAGTACCGAGAGGAAAAAAAAAAAAAAAGCTGACAGCCGCCTAATGGCCACTACCAAAAAAATAAATATTAATAAAAATGCCATAAAACTACCCCCTATTTTGTAAACGCTATAACTTTTGCGCAAACCAATCAATAAACGCTTATTGCGATTCTGTTTTACGAAAAATATGTAGAAGAATACATATCGGCCTAAACTGAGGAAAAACTATTTTTTTTATATATATTTTTGGGGGATATTTATTATGGTAAAAAGTAAAAAATATAATTTTTTTTCAAAATTGGCGCTCTATTTTTGTTTATAGCACAACAACTAAAAACCGCAGAGGTGATCAAATACCACCAAGAGAAAGCTCTATTTGTGGAAAAAAAACACACGGCTCTCCCCGTTCTTCAGCTCCGGGGAGCGATCGAGCAGCTATAAACAAATAGCCGTGCCATCATCCCAGGTCGCTCCCCGAGGGAACCCGACCGCCGCATGTAGCGGGGGTTCCCGATCGGACCCCCCACCCGCTACAAGGCAAGGACGTACATGTACGCCCATTTGCCTGTACGTGCCATTCTGTGGACGTACATATACATGCGGCGGTCGGGAAGTGGTTAAGGGCAGCCAAATGTGTGCCTGGCTGAGAATTGTAAGAAAATTGTTGCAGCCACTCTGATAAAATATTTAACAAGTATTCCATTATACCTCCCATATGGCCTTGTAGAAACAAGTTTCTTCTTTTTCTTCTTAAGCTCATCATATTCAAACAGGCCTAGGAGGGCACCTTCCGCTGCCGCCTGGGCGTCTCCACAAGGGTCCACCTCCACTTGTTCAATTTCCATATCCTGTAGCTGTCTGCAGGCCACTGTACAACAAATCATAGAACAAAAACATTCCAAAATTTAAGAGTTAATTTCATTAGTACATTATATTTCGCTTTTTTCTGTTTGCACTTATTGTTAAGGACGTTTAGACCCCATCAACACTTTTGTGACTTAGGACTGCAAAGTCGCATGACAAGTCGTATCCCATGATTTCCATTGAGTACCATTAATATCTGTGCGACTTCAAAAGTAGTCCATAGACCTCAACATTACACAGGCATTGCTTCAAGTCTTATGAAAGTCACGATAAAAAAAAAAAAAAAAAAAAAAACAAAGCGCACAACTTTAACCACTTGGGCGTATTTTGGTACTTCTCTCCTTCATGTAAAAATCTAAATTGGTTTGCTAGAATTTTTTGAATTTTTTTTTAAGCAGACACCCTAGGGGAAAAAATGGCGGTCATTGCAGCTTTTTTTCCCCCTCGCACGGTATTTGCGCAATCATTTTTCAAACGCCTTTTTTGGGGAAAAAAAACGGTTTCATGAATTCAAAAATAATAAAACAGAAAAAGTTAGCCCAATTTTTTTGTATAATGTGAAAGAGGATGTTACGCCGAGTAAATAGATACCCAACATGTCACGCTTTAAAATTGCGCACACTCATGGAATGGCGTCAAACTTCGTTACTTAAAAACCTCCATAGGTGACGCTTTTTTTTTTTTACAGGTTACTATTTTCGAGTTACAGAAGAGGTCTAGTACTAGAATTGTTGCTCACGCTCTAACGTATGCGGCAATACCTCACATGTGGGGTTTGAACGGCGTTTACATATGTGGGCAGGACTAATACAGGTGTAAAAATTCTGCAATCACGGCTGTCGGCATTAGATCGTGCTTTGTTTACTTCCGGGTACCCGAGTGTGACGTCACAGTCATCTCTATCGTCGCGAGACAGCGCCGGCCGATCCATTCTCTGGGCCCCCCATGGCACAGGAGAGCCCGGAGAAGCACCGGATGGCGGTGGGAGGGACGTCCCCTCCCGCTGCCTATAAGAACAATCAAGCAGCGGAACTGCCGCTATGATTTTTATTGTGCAGAGAATCACCGGCGGAAGACGGTGATATCTGAATGATGCCTGTAGCTGCAGACATCATTCAGATATCACCGCACAAATTCGAAAAGTCGAGGATGTCATATGATGGTAGGTAAGTGGTTAAGGTCGCACAAGTGTGAAAGGGGCCTTAAAGGAGTTGTAAAGGAAAAAAATGTTTTTGCTGAAATGACTGTTTACAGGGTATAGAGACATAATAGTTAACAGATTCCTTTTAAAATGATTAAAAATAGATAAAAATCATATAATGTGCCTAGAGTTTGTTTCGCTTTTCATCTAGTTTCATGCTTCTGTGAAGGACAGAGACACAGAGTCAACAATACAGAGCAGGGTTTGTTTTTAAAATGAAACTGATTGGTTCTAAGGGGTTTTAGACACACAGTAATCACACCTTCTTGATTAGAGACCACAGAGAGAAGCTCCCAGTACTTTTTTCATAAGGAAACAGACAACCAGGAAGTGTCCAGAACAGAAAAGGATTACAGCAAAAAGGACATGAAACCAGGACTGCATTAGGGTAAAGGAAGCTATTTAGCTGAAATTTTTTTTTTCCTTTAGTGATCCTTTAAATCAATTTGACATTTCTCATTTTAAAAAAGTGTGCATGAAAGTTTTGGCTGTAATTGTTCCCCAAGAGCCCATTCACATCACACAGTGCCCATTATGCCTATAATGCATGCACTGGTGTGCAATATGTAGGCATGCTGCAATATATATTCTCATCATGCATTGCAGTGCTCGCTTTCTTTTGTACAGTAAGTCAGCCCTCAAATTTTTCACTCGCATCTTGTGAGTGGGAAAAAAGGGCTGGCGAGCGTGGATCACTTCAGAGAGGGGGGGGGGGGGCAAGCAGTGCCGGCAGGTGGGGTTGAACAGGAGCCGTTCTCCCAGCCAGGGGTAGAGTTAAGCTGGCTGATCAGAGAGCAGGGATTGCATGCTGTAACAGCTTTGATTTGAATTGCTGGGTTCCCGGCGCAGCTTACCATCCAGGGCTGTGGAGTCGGAGTCGGCAAACAATGCACCGACTCCTACTAAATTTAGATTGGAATAAAAAAAAAAAAAAGCAAGTTTAAATGTCCCAATTCACAAAAAGTTATAATTAATGACTTCTCTACTGTAAGAATAAAGACCAATGCATGCAGTGCCTCACGTAACCGCAAAACGAACACGTTAAGTGACCGTGAAGAAGCATGCTTTTCATGTGCTTCACTATATGGCACGCAACGCACAATTAGGAGCGGCAATACTTATACTTTCCATAGTGTTGTGTTCTGCTGTTACAGGGAACGCAGCGTCCATGTGTAACCTAGCCTCTCACTGATAAGGGATTAAGTAAATATGTTTTTTGCAGGACTAGAGAGTGAGACACTTGTATAAGTGAAGGGAATGGAGGGCCAATAGTTCAAGACTGAAGCTGTAAACCATTGGAAAAACTGCTATCATTTAGCTAACGCTATAAAAACTTGTAAACTCCGATTGTTAGCTTAAACTTTAAACATGACTATGGGATTCTCCTAGGAAAATCATGTTTTAGAATTAAAAAAAAAAAAAAAAAACGTTGTTTTCATTGTGTTTGTCTTTTGCTTAAACTGTGCAATACAGTAGACTGTTGGCTTCCCAGCCAGTAGTCCTGTGGTAGGTTGCGTTTCTTTCCCTCAAGGAATGTATAAAATACATTCGCATATTAATACAGAGGAGTCAGAGTCGGGGAGTCGGAAGTACATAAAACTGAGGAGTCGGAGTCGGAACATTTATCTACCGACTCCACAGCCCTGTTACCGTCACATATCGCCCCGCCACCTCGCCCAAGGGCCGCTCATGTCACAGTCCTGCCTCCTCACCCAGTGCATTTGATAGACAGAACACCGGTCCAATGCCAGGAGGCGCCAGGTGAGCAGGCGGGACTGTGTGAGGAGGTGGGCCTATATGTAGCAGTGAGCAGCACCATGAACTCAGCAATTCAAATGAAAGCTGTGACAGCAGGCAATCTCCACTCTCTGATGATTGGCCAGCTCGACTCTTCCTCGGCACAGGTGAGGCCGTACCGACCGGCACAGGTGAGGCCGTACCGACCGGCACAGGTGAGGTTGTTAAATGTTTTTTATGCAGAATTAAGTTATACAAATAAATATTAAGTGTCATTTAGTGGGATAATTTATGAGGGGGTGTTTTGGTTGGGAGAACTGGTTGAGAGTAATTCTTAAGGCCTGGCTAGTAGCTCAGAACTTGAAATTTTGAGCCCTGCAGTAAGGCCCCTTTCAGACGTCCGCTCCGTCTGTCCGTTCATTACAAGTCCGTTAACGGACTTTTAATGAATCACTATGGGAACGCGTCCGCTAGCGTCCACGTCAGTCGTGTTCCGCTTTTCCGAATGGAAGAAACCCTAATTTTCCTCCGTTCGGCGGAACGGACCGGATGCAGACGGACAGACGGACCGGATGCAGACGGACAGACGGACCGGATGCAGACGGACAGACGGACCGGATGCAGACGGACAGACGGACCGGATGCAGACGGTCCCCCATAGGGGAGAGCGGAGCAGAGACAGGGCGGTCCCTGCACTGTGTGCGGGGACCGCCCTATCCGCCGACAGCTCAGCGGGGATCCCCGCTGAGCTTTGGCGGACACACGGAGCGGACCGAGAAACGGTCCGCTCCGTGTGAAAGAGCCCTAAGTGATTACTATGTACTCCAGCATGTTATGATTACTACAGCACATCAGATTGCACTACGAATTGGTGAGAACTGTAGCCAAATTACCCTGTCCTTGCGTGCTTCCAGTCAACACCTAACCTGACCCACCCCCATTCTTTCTACGATGTAAGAGGAAAGATGCCTATACTTACCTATTCTGAAATCACTCCAGTCCAATCACATGGTCGGGTCACCAGCACCCAGCTTCAGTGTAGAGAAGGATCAGTTGACAAGGGATGCCCCATAGTAAGTCTGTGGGTGACACAGCGGTTGTCTGCGATCTCTCCTTACACTGAAGCCGGATCGCTAGAGAGATCATGCGACTGAACCGTCTTGTCTTCAGAATAGGCAAGTATAGACATCTTTCCTTTTACAGGGTAGATAGAATAGGCTTAGAATGGGGGTGGGAGTGTTTAAGCTTGATTAGGTTTCAAGTGGAACTCCCCTTTAATTTGTCCCCGTTTCCACCATCAGTCACAGTAAGGCAGGGGTAGGAAACCTGGGCCCTCCAGCTGTGGTCAAACTACAAATCCCATCATGCCTCTGCGAGTCATGCCTGTGGTTGTCAGGGTCTTGCAATGTCTCATGGGACTTGTAGTTTCAAAACAGCTGGAGGGCCGAGGTTGCCTACCCCTGCAGTAAGGCATGGTTCACATTGCACCACCACAACATGACCAGATGCCAAACCAAAGACCATTACCTGACACTGCAGTTCTGATGTTCTCCTTCCTCTCATTCCAAACCTCATGTTGGTTAAAACCAGCAGATTCTTTACCTAGTCCAACCACTACAACACTAGGAAACTCCTAAAAGAAACAAAAAAAGATTTTTTTAGCGCATATATAATGCAAAAACTCCAACCAAGAAGAGAAGAGCACTGGCGGCCCGGTGGATTGAGGAAAACATCAAGTATTGCAGCCTTTTCTTCTTACCCCTAGAGTTACCTAGAATTGTGGGGGTGCTGGGGGTTAGGGCGCGCAAGGGTTTTTAAAAATAAACTCCAAGCACACAGATCACTGATGTATAAGGAAGCGGTTTTACCTAACAACAGATTTGGATTTTTGTGCAACCAGTCCTGTGATTTACACAGCTCTGTCCCACGGCACAGCCCTGTAGTAACAATCTACTGCTACAGAGTGCAGGTAATGGCTGCTCCAACTTTGTCTGAACCTCTGTACTAAAATCGGAAGGTACAGGGAAATTTAGGAGTATATTAACAAGACTGCCATACAATTTCAAGATCAAATGAGTGTACATATTTCTATAACTTGCCTTAAGCCTCATACACACGATCGGATTTTCCGGACAAAGTGTTGGACTTTTGTCCGAAGGGCGTTGGCCTGGAATTTGTCTTGCATACAAACGGCACACAATTGTCAGCCAACAAACACGAAACTACGTGTTTTTTCAGCTCTTTAGCGCCACCCTTTGGACACCTTCTGCCAATGTCATGTTTGGTGAGCATTGCTTTTGAGCATGCGTGTTTGTACTTTGGACTTGTGTACACACAATCGGAAAATTCCACAACAGACAATTGTCCACAGAAAATGTTAAAGCGCGATATCCAACATTTGTCCGTGGAAAATCCGACAATTGTCTGATAGAGCGTACAAACGGTCTGATTTTCCGCCAACAGCCTTTCATCACACAATTCGCTTCGGAAAATCCGATCGTGTGTACGAGGCTTTAAAATGAACGAGAAGTGAACAAAAACGTACAAAAAAAATGTACGAAACTACTGCTGGCGACTTCTCATCAAGCCAGGTTATGTTTCCAAAGCTCACCTGAATCATCAGCAGCTGCTCAGAGAAGTTTATTTTTTTTCACATCAGGTTCACTTTATTATTGTTTAGATTGCTTTAGTAATTTTTTTTGGGGGCCCCCAAAAGGACATTATCTGCTATTAAACTTGGGCGCACTCAGAAAAATGTTATACTAGAGTTAATTTGGCCAGGAGTCAATTGACCTACCAGCATGTCTTTGGAGTGTGGAAGGATACCAGAGTACCCGGAGGATGTCTATGCAAGTACTGGGAGAACATGCAAACTCCATGCAGATAGATAGGATTATTTAGTAAAACTGGAGCACACAGAATCGGATACAGCTCTGCATAAATACCAATCAGCTTCCAGGTTTTATTGTTAAAGCTTAATTGAACAAGCTGAAGTTGGAAGCCGATTGGTTACTATGCACAGCTGCACCAGATTCTGCGTGCTCCAGTTTTAATAAAGAACCCCCAGTGTGTCCTGACCAAGAATTGAACCAAGGACCCCAGTGCTGCGAGGTAGAAATACCAACCACCAAGCCACTATTTTCTATTAAACAAGGAATAATATTATTATTATAATAAGTAAAATGGTGTCTAACTAAGTATTTGGGCTTGTGAGTTTGATACATTTGACAATGAAATTCTGCCTATAGAAAAGAATACCTCATTTAAACCATAAAATATCCGCGATTTGCCTTTCTTGAGCGAAGGTCCAGATCTGCAGGTGAAACAGACAACATACCAGTTTATTTTTGTCAAACGTCAGCGGCCATTACAAAGCCATAAAGCATAACCAACGGTAGAACTGCACAATTCTGGATAAAATTAGTCAAATTTTTTTGCTTAGAATAAATATCAAAAATAAAAATTCTCTCAACATTCTCACCGTGTAGCATCATATTTCACATTATAACAAAAAAAAAAAAAAAAAAAAATTGGGCTAACTTTGTTTCTTTAATTTAAGTGTATTCCCCCCCCCCCCCAAAAAAAATTGCTTTGAAAAGCTGCTGCACAAAATACAGTGCAATATAAAATATTGCAACAGCCACCATTTTATTCTCTAGGGTCTCAACTTATACAGTACAGACCAAAAGTTTGGACACACCTTCTCAATCAAAGAGTTTTCTTTATTTTCATGACTATGAAAATTGTAGATTCACACTAAAGGCATCAAAACTAAATATAAAAATAAATAAAATATATTTCATATTCTAGATTCTTCAAAGTAGCCACCTTTTGCAGCAGACACATCTCTAGAACTGTTAAGAGGAGACTGTGTGAATCAGGCCTTCATGGTAAAATATCTGCTAGGAAACCACTGCTAAAGAAAGGCAACAAGCAGAAGAGACTTGTTTGGGGTAAAGAACACAAGGAATGGACATTAGACCAGTGGAAATCTGTGCTTTGGTCCGATGAGTCCAAACTTGAGATCTTTGGTTCCAACCCCCGTGCCTTTGTGCGACGCAGAAAAGGTGAACGGATGGACTCTACATGCCTGGTTCCCACTGTGAAGCATGGAGGAGGAGGTGTGATGGTGTGGGGGTGCTTTGCTGGTGACACTGTTGGGGATTTATTCAAAATTGAAGGCATACTGAACCAGCATGACTACCACAGCATCTTGCAGCGGCATGCTATTCCATCCGGTTTGCGTTTAGTTGGACCATCATTTATTTTTCAACAGGACAATGACCCCAAACACACCTCCAGGCTGTGTAAGGGCTATTTGACCAAGAAGGAGAGTAATGGGGTGCTGCGCCAGGTGACTACCTCTTGAAGCTCATCAAGAGAATGCCAAGAGTGTGCCAAGCAGTAATCAAAGCAAAAGGTGGCTACTTTGAAGAACCTAGAATATGAAATATGTTTTATTTAGTTTTGATGCCTTCAGTGTGAATCTACAATTTTCATAGTCATGAAAATAAAGAAAACTCTTTGAATGAGAAGGTGTGTCCAAACTTTTGGTCTGTACTGATTATAATAAATTTATATATATATATACACACACACACACACACACACACACATACTTTGGAGGTTCAAAGTAGTTCCAGCACAAAATACTGATTTTAACTACTAGCCGACCGCGCACCGTCATTATACGGCGGCAGGTCGGCTCTCCTGGGCGAGAGCCCGTAGCTATACGTCCGCTCTTCGAGCGGCCACTAGGGGTGCGTGCGCGCCGCCGGAGGCGCTCGCCCCCGACTCCTGTGCGTGTGCCCGGCGGGCTCGATCGCCGCCGGGCACCCGCGATTGCTCGTTACAGAGCGGGGACCGGGAGCTGTGTGTGTAAACACACAGCTCTCGGTCCTGTCAGCAGGGGAAATGCTGATCTTCTGTTCATACAAATGTATGAACAGAGGATCAGTGTTTCCCCTAGTGAGGCCACCCCCTCCCCTACAGTTAGAACACACCCAGGGACATACTTAACCCCTTCCCTGCCCCCTAGTGTTAACCCCTTCACTGCCAGTGGCATTTTTATAGTAATCCAATGCATTTTTATAGCACTGATCGCTATAAAAATGCCAATGGTCCCAAAAATGTGTCAAAAGTGTCCGAAGTGTCCGCCATAATGTCACAGTACCGAAAACAAATAAAATAAATAAATAAATAAATAAATAAAAAAAAAAAAAAAAAAAATCGCTGATCGCCGCCATTACTAGAAAAAAAAAAATATTAATAAAAATGCCATAAAAATACCCCCTATTTTGTAAACGCTATAACTTTTGCGCAAACCAATCAATAAATGCTTATTGCGATTTGTTTTTACGAAAAATATGTAGAAGAATATGTATCGGCCTAAACTGAGGAAAAAAAAAATGTTTTTTATATATTTTTGGGGGATATTTATTATAGCAAAAAATATAAAAATATTAATTTTTTTCAAAATTGTCGCTCTATTTTTGTTTATAGCGCAAAAAATTAAAACCGCAGAGGTGATCAAATACCACCAAAAGAAATCTCTATTTGTGGGAAAAAAAGGACGTCAATTTTGTTTGGGAGCCACATCGCACGACCGTGCAATTGTCAGTTAAAGCGACGCAGTGCCGAATCGCAAAAAGTGCTCTGGTCTTTGGGCAGCAATATGGTCCGGGGGTTAAGTGGTTAACTTGTGAGCAACAGACCGACGTTCGTTCCTTTGAGCTAAAAGAACCAAAAAGATACATTGGGGGTTATTTACTAAAGGCAAATCCACTTTGCACTACAAGTGCAGTCACTGTAGATCCGAGGGGGACATGCAAGGAAAATAAAAAAACAGCATTTTAGCATGCACACGATTGAATGATAAAAATCAGCAGAGCTTCCCCTTATTTCACATCTACAGCGACTGCACTTCCAAGTGCACTTGTAGTGCAGAGTGGATTTTCCTTTAGTAAATCAACCCCATGGTTTCTGTTTATCTCAGCGCTGAGCAATCATGGAAATGCCAGATTAAGATCGTGGGGGGGGGGGTTGAATCAAGATCACAATTCTTTTAAATGATTAATCGTGCAGCTCTAACGGTAACAGAAGATTTACATTACCTCGTCAACTGATCTCTCAGCTTCCCAGACACAATGGCATCAAACCTGTCCCCTGCCTGAGTGAGGACCAGGTTTTCTTCCTCCTTATTTTTTTCATACACACCCAACACAAGACCCTGGAGAAAAAAAAAACACATTTGATATGCGATTTACAATTGTGTGCGGCTGTATAAAGAGTGAAGTGTATTTTTTGGTCATTAGCACTTGGATAGAGGTTTTTTTAATGGTTAAAAGCTGGCACATTATTTACAAAACTGTTCTTTTTACATATCTGATGCCACAGATTCGTTACATTGGCTTTGAACTAAATTACAGGAAAGCTGGCAGAGACAATAATGAGTTCTGTGTGTTCATGTGATTGAACACAGCCGATTTCAGCCCAAATTATTGGCTGAAATCTGCTGCCAAACTTGTGCCGTGTCCAATGACAGCACGGGCTGGGATGAAAGCACCGGCAGATTAAAATGAACCCTTACAGTGGGGCAGCGCCTAAAAAAACTATTTCATGAGCAGCTGTACCCACTATTCCTAACGCCCAGTGTTTGTTTTTTAAATGTTTACATACTTACAGACCTTACAGGGTCCAAAATTAATACTCAATGGTATTAGGTTTATCCCTCAACAACAATTCCAGTTTCTCATGTGTCCCTGGGGAAAATTATTTGCCTACTCCATCTGTATAGTGCCACCTACTGAACGGAGGAAAACCTGCACCTGCCTACACCTATCTCATAGATACACATACTTTAGACCAGTGCTCGTTTTTAATCCAGCCCTTGGGGCAATATTCCCCCCACTGTCAGCAACAGTAAGGCAAAGTTCCTCCCACCGACAACACTGATGGGGCACTATTACTCCCCCCCCCACTGACAACACTGATGGGGCACTATTCCCCCCCCCCCACACTGACAACACTGGTGGGGCACTATTTCTTCCCCCCCCACTGACAACACTGATGGGGCACTATTTCTTCCCCCCCCCCCACTGGCAACACTGATGGGGCACTATTTCTTCCCCCCCCCCCACTGACAACACTGATGGGGCACTATTTCTTCCCCCCCCCCCACTGACAACACTGATGGGGCACTATTTCTTCCCCCCCCCACTGACAACACTGATGGGGCACTATTTCTTCCCCCCCCCCCCCACTGACAACACTGATGGGGCACTATTTCTTCCCCCCCCCCCCACTGACAACACTGATGGGGCACTATTTCTTCCCCCCCCCCACTGACAACACTGATGGGGCACTATTTCTTCCCCCCCCCACTGACAACACTGATGGGGCACTATTTCTTCCCCCCCCACTGACAACACTGATGGGGCACTATTTCTTCCCCCCCCCCACTGACAACACTGATGGGGCACTATTTCTTCCCCCCCCCCCCCACTGACAACACTGATGGGGCACTATTTCTTCCCCCCCCCACTGACAACACTGATGGGGCACTATTTCTTTCCCCCCCCCCCCACTGACAACACTGATGGGGCACTATTTCTTCCCCCCCCACTGACAACACTGATGGGGCACTATTTCTTCCCCCCCCCCCACTGACAACACTGATGGGGCACTATTTCTTCCCCCCCCCCCCCACTGACAACACTGATGGGGCACTATTTCTTCCCCCCCCCCACTGACAACACTGATGGGGCACTATTTCTTCCCCCCCCCCCACTGACAACACTGATGGGGCACTATTTCTTCCCCCCCCCCCACTGACAACACTGATGGGGCACTATTTCTTCCCCCCCCCACTGACAACACTGATGGGGCACTATTTCTTCCCCCCCCACTGACAACACTGATGGGGCACTATTTCTTCCCCCCCCCCACTGACAACACTGATGGGGCACTATTCCCCCCCCCCACTGACAACACTGATGGGGCACTATTCCCCCCCCCCACTGACGGGGCACTATTCCCCCCCCCCCACTGACAACACTGATGGGGCACTATTACTCTCCCTGATACCCATTATGGGGCACTATTACTCCCACTGATATCCATTACAGGGTATTGCTTACTCCCTCTGAAACCAGGAAATTTTCTACTTCCACTGACCACAGTGCCCCCCCCCCCCCCCCCTAAAGTTTGAAGGGCAGTAAACCTTTGTTTGGAAAGTTTGGAGACCCCTGCTTCAGACAACTGACCTACCAGCATGTTTTTTTAAGTGTGGAAGGACAGGGAGAACATGCAGATGGAATCCTGTTTGGGGTTCAAACAGATTCCTCTAGTGCTGCAAGGTAGAATGCTATCCATTAAGTCACTGCGATTCATCCCATGCCTGACAAACGGGTCCTGCACGGCTCCAAAACACTGCACTTTGTCTCTTGTGACGTGATCACCCATCAATAAAACATTTGGTGGGTAATCGATGATGTGCAGTGTGCTAGAAAATATGCACATTGATTGGGAAAATTAAGGATTTATATTGAGAGTGGAGCCGGTTTTAGACCTCATCCCACAATGCTGATCAGTAGCATGTAGTAATCCAACACAAGCCAAGACCTGATCTGTCTCCCCTCCAAACTGCCTCTATAGAGTGTCCTGTATGATTATATTACCATAGACAAGGATAGCAGCTTCTGTCTGTAGACACAGCATGATAATACATGTGACATGCCCACAGAACACATAATATACAGCCAGGTAGAAGGGGCTCACCTTCCTGCCAGTGTTATAGCATTGAGCTGACAGTGACAGGCGCCGGCAGCTGCCGTGGTGAAGACTCCTCTGTAGGACACATCTGATCGGATGCAGCATGATGTCTACCAGGACCTGTCACTACACAGCTAGTGCCCTCTAACATGTGACTGGAGACGCACAGTGATGACGTTGTAGCAGAGAACCTGTACTGCCCGCCCACTGACCTATCACAAGAAAGATCACAGACCCCTCCCCTCCATCGCACTGCTTCTTCTATTATTGTAACTCACGTCTGCCACCTAGCGGTACTGCACAGAATAGTCACTGGCAGGATAGCAAGTCATGTACAAGGCACAAAGGATTTGAAAAGTACAGAAATCTACAGGAACCAATCAGAGACCATCTGTTTGTCAGCTGACCTCTAAAAGCAGGGCTGGTCCTATGTTCTTCATGTATGCATAGCTCCCAACTGTCCCTGATTTGGAGCAATGTCCCTCTTCCCCCCTCATTTGTCCCTCATTTTGGTCTGATCTATATAGTTGTATATAAAATGCACAATTTTTATCTTTCAAAAAGTGTTCCCCAGAGCTCAAACTTTCATCCAAATTCTAAATTGCTGCATTTGTATTCTTTAAAAGCCAATATAAAGGAATAGTAGGGATAAAATTAGGGATTTAATTAACTTTTTTGGTTTATCCTCTTTTGAGGGGGTGTAGCAGGGGGCGTGTCCTATGCCTACATATGTTTGTTAGTAGATGTCCCCAGGGCTTTTTTTCAGGGGGAACTCAGTTCCACCACATCTGGCTCAGATCCTTTGGTGTCTGCTCACCACAATCACTTGTAAACACAGAAGTCTGGTTTCTGTGTGTACGAGTCACAGCTCTGCACTCTGTGTGTAACCCCCTAAACTCTACACTCTGTATGTAATGCAATCCTGGTATTTAATGCCCCTTTAAAACCCTCCTACTGTTTGTGAAATCTTAAGGGTCGTGGTTGAGTTCCTGCACCTATTTTCTGAGAAGAAAAGCTCTGGATGTCCCTCATTCCCATCTCAAAATGTTGGGAGGTATGTGTATGATTTATTTTTAAGTTTGTATTTTACATTTTTGTATTATTTTATGTCCAGCACTGTATGGTAGTGTAGGTAAGTGTAGGGTGACCAGATGTCCCCGGTTTCCGGGGACAGTCCCCGTATTAAGGACACTGTCCCCGGACCAAGTCTGTCCCTGGTTTTGTCCCCGGATTGGATTTCAACAGGAGCTGGGGTAATTTCAAAGACAGTCTGAATTACACACCCATACCTCCCAACTGTCCCTGATTTCAAGGGACTGTCCCTGATTTGGAGAAATGTCCCTCTGTCCCTCATTCTCCTCATTTGTCCCTCATTTTGGTCTGATCTATATAGATGTATATAAAATGCACTTTTTATCTATCAAAAAGTGTTTCCCAGCACTAAACTTTCATCTGATTTCTAAATTGCTGCATTTGTAAATTCCAAAAGCCAATATAAAGGAATAGTAGTGGTAAAAAAAGCACTTTTGGGTTTAACCAATCTTATTTTTTTGTACAATTCTCCTTTAAGGGGGCGTGGCAAGGGGTGTGTCCTATGCCTGCATACTTTTGCCGATAGGTGTCCCTCATTCTCATCTCAGAAAGTTGGGAGGTATGCACACCTCCCCGCTCCACCGCTCCTATTAGCTTAGGGGGGTGTATTTTTTCCATTACCTGTGACCCTTCCTGATGATCATGTGCTGGTCGGAGTGTAGGGTCTATTTTTTCAGTTTCGGGCGCATGCCCATTCAGCTCCGCTCGCATGTTTTTCTGCCTTGACTCAAATCCCGGACAGCCGCCTGCCTGCTAATCTCCTCACCTTCCCCAGCAGAGTGATCTTCCTTCGCTCCACACCCATTAGTAGCCGGGGCCCAGAGAGTGAAACTTGAGAGGCTGTGAGGCGGCGATGGGCAGAGAGTGGCAGCTGAGCTCAGTGGACGATGTCCAACAGCAGGAACAGAAGGGAAGCGGATCCGATCGTGGGGCTGCCAGTGCCTTCAAGGCTTCAACACAGGTGTACTTTGGGGGTGTCTGTGAATAGACTACATTGCACTTTGTCTGTCTCTCTGGCATAATGGATGGTATCATAACTCAGGCAGCAGGCACTTATTGGTCACAAGTTAACAAAATTGGCACCCAGCAGGCAGATTATGTGACACACTGTGACAGAGCCAGCCAGAGCCATGATAGTATGTAAACAAGGCAGTTCGCCATTCTGTCAGTATGGAAGACATTATTCCTGTGTTCCTGCAAAGCAGGTACAGGGATATATGCCTTTCCTTAGTAAAAGCACCTCCCTCACAGTGAGAAAACACTTGTTAGGCACACATGTAATTCTTTGATTGCCATAGATGTTATCCCCTTCCCAGCCAGTGTCATTAGTACAGTGACAGTGCATATTTTTAGCACTGATCATTGTATTAGAGTCACTGGTTCCCACAAAGTGTCAAAAATGTCACTTATAGCTGGATTCACAAAGAGTTACGCCGGCGTATCAGTAGATACGCCGTAGTAACTCGGAATCTAAGCCGACGTATGTTTAAGTGTATGCTGAAACTGAGATACACTTAAAGTGGAGGTTCACCCAAAAAATTTTAACATTAGATTGAGGCTAATTTTGCGAAGCAGAATCGGGTGTTTATTTTAAAATCAATGCAGTACTTACCGTTTTAGAGATAGATGTTCTCCGCCGCTTCCGGGTATGGTCTGCGGGACTGGGCGTTCCTATTTGATTGACAGCCTTCCGACGGTCGCATACAGCGCGTCACAAGTTCCCGAAAGTAGCCGAACGTCGGTGCGCAGGCGCCGTATAGAGCCGCACCAACGCTCGGCAACTCGTGACGCGCTGTATGCGACCGTCGGAAGGCTGTCAATCAAATAGGAACGCCCAGTCCCGAAGATCATACCCGGAAGCCACAGAGAACATCTATCTCTAAAACGGTAAGTACTGCATTGATTTTAAAATAAACACCCGATTCTGCTTCCCGTAATTAGCCTCAATCTAATGTTAAAAAAAAAAAATTGCTTTAAACCTAGCTAAGATACGACGGCCTGCGCCGTCGTATCTTAGGGTGCAATATTTCCGCTGGCCGCTAGGTGGCACTTTAGTTGAGTTTGGCGTAGAATATGCAAATGACTAGGTACGCCGATTCACGAACGTACGCTTGGCCGTCGCAGTAAAGATACACCGTTTCCGTAAGAGGTACGCCGGCGTAAAAAATAAAGCTGCCCCCTAGGTGGCCTAGCCAATGTTAAGTATGACCGTCGTTCCCGCGTCGAAATGTAAAAATTTTACGTTGTTTGCGTAAGTCGTCCGTGAATGGGGCTGGACGTAATTTACGTTCACGTCGAAACCAATACGTCCTTGCGGCGTACTTTGGAGCAATGCACACTGGGATATGTACACGGACGGCGCACGTCAATCACGCCGGGTCACTAGTCATTTACATAAAACACGCCCCCCTGTTCCTAATTTGAATTAGGCGCGCTTAAGCCGGCCCATTTACGCTACGCCGCCGTAACTTAGGAGGCAAGTGCTTTGTGAATACAGCACTTGCCTCGCTGACTTACGGCGGCGTAACGTATATGCGATACGCTACGCCGCCTCAAAGTTATGCCAGTGTATCTGAATCTAGCTAATAGTGTCCACCACTAGGGGGGTCATTTACTAAAGGCAAATCCACTTTGCACTACAAGTGCAAACTACAAGTGCAAGGTGCAACTGAAATTGCACTGAACGTGCACTTGGAAGTGCAGTCACTGTAGATCCGAGGGGGACATGCAAGGGAAATAAAAAACAGCATTTTAGCTTGCACATGATTGAATGATAAACTCAGATGAGCTTCCCCTTATTTCAGATCTTCCCCTCAGATCTCCAGCGACTGTACTTCCAAGTGCACTTTCAGTGTAATTTCAAGTACACTTTGCACTTGTAGTTTGCACTTGTAGTTTGCACTTGTAGTGCAAAGTGGATTTGCCTTTCATAAATAACCCCCATAGACATTATGTAATCAAATGCAGACATTGTGTAATCAAATGCAGACACTGTGCCATCAATTGTCGCCACTGTGCCATCAGTTGTCGCCACTGTGCCATCAAACGCAGCCACTGTGCCAGCAAACGCAGCCACTGTGCCATCAATTGTCGCCACTGTGCCATCAAACGCAGCCACTGTGCCAATAAACGCAGCCACTGTGCCATCAATTGTCGCCACTGTGCCATCAAACGCAGCCACTGTGCCAATAAACGCAGCCACTGTGCCATCAATTGTCGCCACTGTGCCAATAAACGCAGCCACTGTGCCATCAATTGTCGCCACTGTGCCAATAAACGCAGCCACTGTGCCATCAATTGTCGCCACTGTGCCATCAAGCCGCTGGCTCTGATAGACACTTCCAAAACACACCCACCGCTGTTATTCAGATGGCCGGCGCTCAACAGTGGGCGGCAGCGGCGACAATACATAGATTCATGCAATGCATGAACCTATGTATTGTTGAGTGAGTGGGTGCAGGAGAGAGGGGGCGGCGCTCCTGCGCCCACTATGGACGCCCCACCACTGCAGGCACCCAGTCTTGTTGCTACAGCCTTGGAGTGGTGTACACTCTACACTCATATACTATACTTGTGTTTATGATAGCACCGCCATATACCCAAGTATAGCAGGGCACAGACATTCTTTTCTTTGGGAAGCTGTACGCTGGACCTAGACTATCCAGGTGGGCGAAACACACCAGACATTTATGCTAAACAGGTTCAACTGCTTGTGTGCAATAGCCCTTAAGGATACACAGTTCTTTAACAAACTAAACGTCATTCACTTATGGTTTACATCTACTTTAACATTCTGGCAGTTACTGAAAGTCTTGTATTATTGATACCACTGTCTACATTCAATGGTCTTATCTCACTTCTGCTTGCCAGAATAGCCATAGCCTGATGAATTAAGTAATCAAAGCAACTTGATACTTATAGGTGAAAGATGACTCTTTACAGAGAGTTCAGCTTTCTTTCCGCTATGTCTTACTTCTAAGCACTCAGCTATTCTCAGCAAGGTAATGTCATTGCAATGGAGGTGGGTGTAACTTATTTTATGAAGCCTGTAGCCAATGTTACATTGGTAAACTGGCACCTCAAAGTAATAAGAACGCTTGGTGCCTTCTCACTGTACAAGATTTTTTCCAGAGTACTCTGGAACCCCAAATTCGAAGGCACGCTTTTATGAATATACAGATATGTTTTTTCCCCCCACCCCATTCCCCAATGTCCCATAACTGTAAGGCCCCTTCCACACAGGGCGGATCCATTGCAGCGGAGTCCACCAGCTTAGTGGGAGATCTCTCCGTTGATCTCTGCTGAGCCAGGGGATGACAGGTCCCTCTCTGCTAACTGAGCGTGGAGGGGCCTGTCAAGCACCGCTGATTCCGCTGATGGAGAGATCGGATGAAAAAAGACAGCATGTCCATTTTCATCAGATCTCACCTGATCCGATCCGCCAGGATGGATGGCGAACGTATAGCCAGACATCTGATTTTACCGGATCGGATGTCAGCGGACATGGTCACAGCTGACTTCCGTTGCTCCAAAGACTTGCATGGAGCGCCCGTTCTGGTCCGCCAAAAAACTGACAGGCATCTGTGAATTCACCATTCACCAAATGAGAGCACACTGCTCACTCCCACCCAAAGCCATGCCCCAACTTGTTTCACCCACAGCAGGGCTTAATCATGGAGATGTTGGGGGCAAGGCTTTGGGTGGGAGTGAGCAGTGTGTACTCGTTGCAGTAAACCTTGGGTGGAGTTGAACGTCTTTGGTGTGTGGGCCGTTATTGGAAGGAGGACTACAGTAAGCGCTGAAAAGGGTTCGTCTGTCAGGTTTTACATTTTCAAATCGATGTTGCCCAATAATATTATAGAGAAGTGCCGTAAATATAGGAAAGATTGTAATTGGTACCTTTGTCCCATCAAAATGAAGTTAGAAAGGGGAAGAGGCTATGTTTGGACTTTGATGGTACCAGGCCCGGACCTGAAAAAAAAAATGGGGATTTTCAAGTACTGAATTTTGACCCCATTCCAGGCGTGTTTGCAATAGTAAAGCGTGACATGTAAGGTATCTATTTACTCGGTGTAACATCATCTTTCACATTATCACCAAAAAATGGGATAACTTTAGTGTTTTGTTAATTTTTAACCACTTGAGCCCCGGACCATATTGCTGGTCAATGACTGGGCCAGTTTTTGTGATTCGGCACGGCATTGCTTTAACTGACAATTGCGCAGTCGTGCGACGTGGCTCCCAAACAAAATTGGCAACCTTTTTTTCCCCACAAATAGATTATTAAATGTGCGTGTTCACTTCTGTCTGTAAGGACAGGGGCATTTTAATTATTATTCTTTAGTTTTGTTACGTAATAATTCACTAAGACCTCCCCTTCAGGCTGGAAAGCATGAATTCAGGAAAAAAAAAAAAAAAAGCTCTCATGCCATTGCAGCTTTGTTCCTACATGTGTGATGAACTGAGTCTGCTCAGACACTTAGAAAAAAAGTTTAAAAATTATCCTTTCTTTTTAAAAGGTCAAAATCACTTGGATGGTCATAGAAGCTTGGTTGGGTTAATACCAGGTGGAAGCACTTAAAAAGCTCACCCAAACTAGAGACTGCAATTTGTTCATGTGATTTCAATTGCTTCATTACTAGCACTGTTATAAAAAGCGTAGATCAATCAGTCCTCAGCTGCCCTCATAGGGGCAGGCAGGCAGAAATGCTGTTGCCAAACACAAATGTGGTTTGTTGCATGTTTTTGTTTTATTTTGCCAATGGTTTTTGTTTATTTTTAAATGATGTTCACTTTGATGTATTTGTCTCTGCGGCCTTATTTTATGAAAAATTTGTGAAGATGTTGCGACGTTAAACCTATGTTTATTGTGATTTTTGAAATGTGTGTGTGTGTGTGTTTGTTTGTTTGTCTTTTTTTGCTTTCCTTGTTTTGTTGACCAATAAAAATTACTTTAAATTTTTGAAGTTTGTTTTTTGTTACTTTTTCATGCTGCATATTTTGACAGCTGCAGCTGAAATAGGTTTGGGCCTAACAAATTATGTGTGATTTTTGTCTAAGCTTCTTTCCTGGTGTGTAGGCATGCAATGTTTGCCATGTTTATTCTCCATGACTTTAAAGACAAAGTGGTAAGTATTTTCTTTTTACTGCAGTGGTCCTCAGCCCTCAAGTACCCCCGACAGGACATGTTTTGTGGATTTCTCTTATCAAGAATTGCTGTCCAGACTGTCTTTTAAAGCACATGTGCAAGATGAAGGAAAACCTACAAACATGGCCTGTTGGGGGGGGGGGGGGGGGTTTGCTATTGGTGGACAGGCTTGAAGTGCTGATTTACAGCACTGTGCTTAAATCTAGCGCAAGGCAATCCTATTCAAATTGTGGGTGTTTGAGGGAAGCCAAGTGAGTGTTAGAACCCCTGCTTGTGTTTTTTTGGGGTTGAGCTTTGTGTCCCTTTTCTTAAAATTGGCTTCACTTCCTGTCACACAGCTGAACAGGAAGTGAGGTTAAAACCCTACCAGTGTCTTTTCTTGGGGACACAGGTCAATCGAACTAGTGTCCCCATTAAGCAAATTGCACTCCAGCACTGCTGTGTACACCCCAAATCATGGGTCTTCAAACTACGGCCCTCCAGTTGTTCAGGAACTACAATACCCATCATGCCTAGTCATGTCTGTGAATGTCAGTGCATTACAAGGCCTCATGGGATGTGTAGTTCTACAACAGCTGGAGGGCCGTAGTTTGAGGATCCCTGCCCCAAATGATTATTTAGTTTGGGGTTTAGTAAAGACAAAGCCACTCTGCAAGTACAAGCATAGTTGCTGAAAATGAGAGAGGAAGCACTGATGGTTTTAACATCCAATCCTGTAGAAGCAAAGTTGTTTTGTTTTCTTCCTTGCTTTGCACTTGTAGTGCAAAGTGGATTTGCCTTTAGTAAATGGACCCCAACGTCCAAGATCCCTAATAATTTGGGGTGTACTCAGCAAAATGCTAGAGTGCAATTTACATAATGGGAAACTATTTAGATTGATCTCTGTGTCCCCAAGAAAAGATATTAGTAAGGTTTTACCCTCACTTCCTGTTTGGCTATGTGACAGGAAGTGAATTAATTTGAATTAGAAAGGGTGAAGACACCTCACAAATGTTGTCACTATCAGGGGTGCAGACATCCCCAAAAAATGAGCAGATAATACTTATTTGCAAATTAATAATTTTTTAGTTAACATTGGGTGGTGTTTGTGGGGTGCCCAACACACACATTCATACATATTAACAACGCTGTATCCTGGCCTATTGGCATGGTTATATTTTCTTAGGCCTCAATAAAACTCTATGAAATTTGTGCTTAAACTAGAACCAGGGGACTGACAACTCATGGGCCCCCCGGGCAATAGAAGATTATGGGGCCCCTCTGGCTTACAGATGGCCACCACGCCAGGAGGCAGTGCAGAGGCAGGGCAGCTAAAATCTTGGGATATTCACATTAAAAGCATGTCAGTTTCGGACATATCAGGGACAGATCTAAAAAAACACAGATTTTTACATACTGTCCCTGGTTTTACTGAGCCTGGCAACCCTGATGGGGCCCCGTAGTGGCATGGGGCCCTCGGGCAGTGCCCGAGTGACTCAATGGTCAGTCCGCCCCTGACTAGAACTATAATCAACACTTTTTATTTTCTTTAATTTTGGATAGAGTGAGGGAGGGTTATAGGCCCTGTCAGTTTATTTTGTATTATCTGTGTCCAATTGGGGAGATTTGCCTTCACTTCCTGCCCCATAGCCAAACAGGAAGTGAGAGAAAAACTATGCAAATTAAGGGAGTCCAGTAACCCCCTTCCCCCTCAGAACTAGTGTGTGTGTGTGTGACCTGAAAATTTCTGGGCGGGTGATACAAAAACAGGGTGTGGCTTTGACAGGAAGGGGTGGGTCATTTTTCTATTAGGAGGTGCAGAAATGTAGTCAGGCCTAGGGCAGCACAAAACCTAAATATACTACTGCATATTAGGGCTTATTTAGACCGGATCCGATTTACAGCATGTTTTTATAGTGTGGGAGGAAACCCACGCAGGCACAGGGAGAACATGCAAACTCCATGCAGATGGTGTCACGGGCTGGATTCGAACCAGCGACCCTTTTGCTGCTAGGTCAAAGTGCTATACACTACACCACTGTGCTGAACGAACATGATTGCAGCTGAAAGCATGAGATCTTTTTTTTTTTTTTTCAATATCATGCTTTCCAGCCTTATTGACCCCGCCTCTCTCCATAAAGAGGACCTGTCACACACTAGTCCTATTACAAGGGATGTTTACATTCCTTGTAAAAGGAAGAAAAGTGATCCAAAATCAAAAAAGTGACAAAAAAGTGCAAGCAGAAAAATATGAGCTAAAAAAAAAAACAAAAAAAAACGCCCCTGTCCCTAGAAGCGAATATGCATGTAAGTCCCCACATATGTAAACACCATTCAAACCACACATGTGAGGTATTGACGCATGCGTTAGAGCGAGAGCAATAATTCTAGCCCTAGACCTCCTCTGTAACTCTGAACTGGTCACCTGTATAAAAAAAAAACAAGCATCGCCTATGGATATTTTTATGTCCCGAAGTTTGGCGCCATTCCATGAGTGTGTGACAAGTTGGTATCTATTTACTCGGTGTAACATCATCTTTCACATTATCCATAAAAATTGGACTAACTTTACTGTTTTGTTATTTTTTAATTCATGGACCGTGTTTTTTTTTGGACCGTGTTTTTTTTTGGGCAAAAAAAAAAAGGCGTTAGAAAAATTATTGCGCAAATACCGTTGGAAATCAAATAAAAAATGACCGCCACCTTATTCCCTAGGGTGTCTGCTAAAAAATTATATATAATGTTTGGGGGTCCTGAGTAATTTCCCAGGAACAAAATATAATTTTTACATGAAGGAGAGAAGTGCCAGAATAGGCGCGGTATGGAAGTGGTTAAAGTGAAATAATAAAAGTGAAATATTCCTTTAAATTTCATACAGGGGGGGAGGGGGGTACACGCATGTTTCCCATGCTTAGAACTGTCCCTGTACAAGATGTCATTTCTGAAGTGAAAAAAAAAAGTAAGTTTAAAGTACTCATGGCTATAAAGAATAGTCATTGCTCATTAAAACTAAAAAAAAAAAAAAAAAAATGTATGGGGGTCCCCCCAAATTAAATTACCAGGCCCTTCAGGTCTGGAATGGATATTAACCCCGCCGTAAAAACAAAAAAAATGGCGTGGGGTCCCCCCAAATATCCATACCAGGCCCTTCAGGTCTGGTGTGGATTTTAAGGGGAACTCCACCCCAAATAAAAAAAAAATGGCGTGGAGTCCCCCTAAAAATCCACACCAGACCCTTATCCGAGCACGTTAATCTGGCCGGCCGCAGAAAAGAGGGGGGGACAGAGTGCGGCCCCCCCCCTCTCCTGAACCGCACCAGGCCACATGCCCTCAACATGGGGAGGATGTCCCCATGTTGATGGGGACAAGGGCCTCATCCCCACAACCCTTGCCCGGTGGTTGTGGGGATCTGCGGGCGGGGGGCTTATCAGAATCTGGAAGACCCCTTTAACAAAGGGGACCCCCAGATCCTGGCCCCCATTATCCTGGCATTATTAATTTCACTGCTCCCGAAAAAACGGCCGTTTTAAAAAATAAAAAAAACATTGATACATGTTTCCTGGGGCAGGACTGAGGTCCCCAAACACTTTTTAGGAGAAAATTTGCAGATTAGCCTTTAAAATGAACACTTTTGATTTCTCCCATAGACTTCTATAGGGAGTTCGGCGCGGCTTTACATATTACTTTCAATGCGCCGGCTGCTACGCTGGTTCATGCGCCTAATTAAGGCTTCACCCGGCGCACTAATTAAGGCATGAACCAGCGCAGCGCACTGACAATAGTAAATCAGCCCCCATATATTGACTGATATTACACAGTCAAGATTAAGAAAATACAACACAAATTTAGTTACTACATATACTTTTGTAATAAAGAATCCGTTGCCCAATAATAATAAAGTCTCAGAAACCAGGTTTTATCACATTTTGTATGATATATTTTAGCGAAAGGTTTATTATCATGCATTGCATTGTAGGTTATTATTTTTCTGATACAAAATAAAGAACAAGCACACCATTGTTTTATCATACATAAAACTCAAAAATGACTGTGAATTTTACATAAAATAAAATTTTATTTTTTAGGTGTAATTTAAAGCACCCTTTGGTCTGATGCATTTTTGATTCAGATTTACTCAAGAACCAGCTTCATTGTCTCAAAGTGTTCTTTTATCCACAGATTCCATGGGATAAAATCTCACTGTAAGTTACCACCTTTGGTACAAGTCTGAAGCGAGTAAAAAAGTCCAAGTCTTGAGCCATCATCGTACCAGGGAGGAATTTGTATCTCCATGAATATCACTAGTACATAATGTCCTCTGCAGTTACGTTTGCCTCCTCGGTTTTAGTCTTCCGCTTGGGTAAGCGTATTGCAGTGGCCGCCATAAGCAGCATATTGAAAGCATGCATTGCTCCACTCGCCACGCAAACCCAAAAGGAGTCTTCATACTTCTCTTCTAGAATAACGATCCGAAAGACGTTTTCACTGAAATTAGCCATCCGATCTGTCAGGTGGTGGAGCTGGACTGCAGCTATAAAGCTGGTCACCGCAAATACAATAAACAGACCTGCAGAGATATAATTCCCATTAATAAAAATTTTTATCTCGACACAAAAGATGTACTGGCATACTATACTTTAAAAAACATGTTTGCCTTTCCTATTTCTTTTTTTTTCACAAGAAAATGCCTTTCTTATTTCTAATCATATTTTGATGGTTTCTATCCGAAAATCTTAGTTTACTAGATTCATCTGGCCTTTAGACTAATTACTGTACCAGAGTCAGCATGCAATAAATGAAAGTCAGGCAATAATAAAAAAATCAGATCTATTTGCTTGCTCTGCAGTCATTGGGGTAGATTCAGGTAGGGGCGCGCACTGCTACGGCGGCGCAGCGTACTGTTTTTACGCTACGCCTCCGTAAATTACTGGAGCTACGCTTCATTCATGAAGCATTTGCTCCGTAATTTGCGGCGGCGTTTCGTAAAAGGGGCCGGCGTAAGCGCGCATTATTTAAATGATCCCATAAGGGGCGTGGATCATTTAAATTAGGCGCGCTCCCGCGCCGAACGTACTGCGCATGCTCCGTCGGGAAAATTTCCCGACGTGCATTGTGGTTAATGACGTCGTAAGGACGTCATTTGCTTCGACGTGAATGTAAATGGCGCCATTCACGATCCACTTACGCAAACGACGTAAATTTCGAAAATCGCGACGCGGGAACGATGTCTATACTTACCATTGGCTGCGCCTCCTAATAGCAGGAGCAGCTTTACGACGAAAGCAACGAACGCAAACGACGTAAAACACGACCGCCGGGCGCGCGTACATTTGTGAATCGGCGTGAGTATGCAATTTGCATACTCTACGCTGACAACTACGGGAACGCCACCTAGCGGCCAGCGTCAGAATGCAGCCTAAGATACGACGGGATAAGAGCCTTATGCCAGTGGTATCTTAGGCTACAGTCGGCGTATCGAGCTTTCTGAATACAGAATACGCCGGTGCTACTTAGCAATTACGCTGCGTATCTATGGATACGCAGGCGTAATTGCTTCCTGAATTTACCCCAATGTTTGGGTATTCAGACAGCCCTGGGTGCTGTGGCTGTCTGATTACAATAGCCATCAGGTGAGACTCTTCTCCCTCAATGTTGTTTAGTCTGAATAAGGGCCCTTTCACACGGGGCGGATCAGTAATGATCCGCCTCCGTGTGTCCGTAAGCTCAGCGGGGATCGCTCTGTATATCCCCGCTGAGCCGGTGGCTGACAGGGCGGTCCCCGCACACTGTGCAGGGACCACCCTGTATTTTCTCCGCTCTCCCCTATGGGGGATCGGATGAACACGGACCGCACATGTGAAAGGGGCCTAACAGAATTGAGTGATTTCTCTTGCTCAGTCCATCGGGCTAAACTAGAAAAGTCTAGCCTAGGGTATGACCAGCCTAATGCCACGTACACACAATCCGAAAATCGGACGACAGATCGTCCGACTTTTTTAGTTTACTAGTCGCAAGTAGAAATTTAATATTTTACAAAAATTCTCGTACGACAGAAAAAAAAACCGGAAGTGATGTCTAGTGTTGTAATGTATTTGTGTAGTATTTTCGGACGACAACTGTACTGACAAAACGAAAATCTGACGATCTGGTATCGTACGAGGAAAATTTTCGTGCATGTCCGATAAAAAATTATCGAATGAACTAAAATGATCGGCTTGTCCAGCCCTGTACCAACGATTCGATTATCGGACGATTCTTCCTCGGACGACATTTTTCGTACAATATTTGGATCGTGTGTACGTGGCATAAAGCCTCGGATTATCCGATGGGAATTGTGTGATGGCAGGCTGTTGTCAGGAAATCCGACCATTTGTATGCTCCATCGGACAATTGTCGGATTTTCCACCGACAAATGTTGGATAGCATGCTTTAAAATTGTCCACCAACAAATGTGTGTTGTCGGATTATCCGATCGTGTGTACACAAGTCCTTTGGACAAAACTCCAAAGTACAAACACGCATGCTCAGAAACAATGTTCACCATAACACATTAGCAGAAGTTGCCCAAAGGGTGGAGCTAAAGAGCTGGAAAAAACACACGTAGTTTCGCGTTTGTTGGCCAACAATTCTTTACCGTTTGTATGCAATACAAGTTCCTGGCCAACGCCCTTCGGACAAAAGTCCTACGCTTTGTCCGCAGAAAATCCAATCATGTGTGCGAGGCTTTAGTATGAGCATGCTAGCCAACGAACTAGCATTTTCAGAAGTTAGCCCTGGTTCACACTATAAATCGCCTATGAATTGCACAGAAATTCCCATGCGATTCAGTGTTCCTGCCTGCAAAGGACCATTTCTAAATCTGACTGTGCCTGTCAGATTTGTTTGCAGTGATCCAGCTGGCATCTGCAAGCAAGTAAAGTGCAGGAGTGTCAAGGAGGCTGTATTTAGACTGTGTATATATAGACTGTGCATAGGAGGATGTCCCTGAAGATGCTGTTAAAGCAGGGTTTGACAAATTTGCTTGGAATCTAGGAGCCAGCTAAAAAAGTTAGGAGCCACAAAACGCACCCCGTCCCGACGAGCTTGCGCGCAGAAGCGAACACATACGTGAGCAGCGCCCGCATATGTAAACGGTGTTCAAACCACACATGTGAGGTATCGCCGCGATTGGTAGAGCGAGAGCAATAATTCTATCCCTAGACCTCCTCTGTAACTCAAAACATGCAACCTGTAGATTTTTTTAAACGTCGCCTATGAAGATTTTAAAGCGTAAAAGTTTGTCGGCATTCCACGAGCGGACGCAATTTTGAAGCGTGACATGTTGGGTATGAATTTACTCAGTGTAACATTATCTTTCATAATATTAAAAAAAATGGGGATAACTTTACTGTTGTCTTATTTTTTAATTAAAAAAAGTGTAATTTTTTTCCCAAAAAAAGTGCGCTTGTAAGACCGCTGCGCAAATACGGCGTGACAGAAAGTATTGCAACGATCGCCATTTTATTCTCTAGGGTGTTAGGATAAAAAATATTTATAATGTTTGGGTGTTCTAATTAGAGGGAAGAAGATGGCAGTGAAAAATAGTGAACAATTACATTAGAATTGCTGTTTAACTTGTAATGCTTAAAGCAGGAGTTCACCCAATTCGTTTTTTTTTTTCTCTTTTCCCCTTAGCTTCATGCTCGTTTTGTCTAGGGAAATCGGCTAGTTGTTTTAAAATATGAGCCGTACTTACCGTTTTCGAGATGCATCTTCTCCGTCGCTTCCGGTATGGGTCTTCGGGAGCGGGCGTTCCTCCTTGATTGACAGTCTTCCGAGAGGCTTCCGACGGTCGCATCCATCGCATCACTATTAGCCGAAAGAAGCCGAACGTCGGTGCGGCTCTATACTGCGCCTGCGCACCGACGTTCGGCTTCTTTCGGAAAATCGTGACGCGATGGATGCGACCGTCGGAAGCCTCTTGGAAGACTGTCAATCAAGAAGGAACGCCCAGTCCTGCAGCCCATACCCGGAAGCGGCGGAGAAGATGCATCTCGTAAACGGGTAAGTACAGCTCATATTTTAAAACAACTAGCCGATTCCCCTAGACAAAACGAGCATTCATCTAAGGGGAAAATGTGTTCTCTATGGGTGAACCTCCGCTTTAACTTGTAATACCTTTTTTTGCCCACCTTCCAAGCCAATTCGCCAGGACACCACTTCTAGTCGCCATGGCGACCTGGCGCCCGGGATTTGTCGAGCCCTGGGTTAAAGTGTTATTAACCCTCAATAAATCACAAAAAATGAAGTCACGGACTGTCCTTTGTCTCAATTCAGTGTGCCTGGCTGTGCAGGGTTGGGGATCCCAGATCAACTGCGGCTCCTTAAGGGGTGCGCTACATGTATATAAAAGAAGTAAAAGTTGAAAAAAACAACTTATTTTCTTAGAGAAGGTACACACGGACTGGCTTATATAAAATTAGTGCCAGTGAAAACTGGGCAATCTCTGTGATTTTGCTATTCGTTCCCAAAGTGTGTAAAGTATTATTTGGAACACATTTTACTGTTTGCTGTAAATAAGTGTCCATACCATATATTGCCCATTTTCCAACCTTTTCAGTGTAATAGATGGGTGGTACATTCACGCCACATACAGTGGGACTGTGTTGGGTGGATTTGCCAGCGTAGTCCCACCACAAGACAATGCAAAATGTCTTGCCTTCTATGCGCCCGGATCACACAACGGCAACCGGCCGACTGACCGTTCGACGACCGAACAAATGTGGGGGGGTTGAGTGGTTTGTTTGCGCCTCCCAAACTTTTTTTTTTTTTAGCACCAGCCATACAGGCTGCCATTAGGAGAAAGTAATAGAAGCTTTGTAGTAACAGACAGTGCTGCATTTGTGAAGGAATTATAAACAGTCATGTGAAAAGGTAACTTTTTCAACATATTTGAACAGGCAAATATTAGATCTTTATTCAAACAGTGCCTACAAATAAAGGGGATATACTCTATTTGAACAAATGACACATAAAATGGGCATGGTGCATTCATTCTCATAGCCTAAATGAACAAAAATGCAGAATTGTCCCCTGATGTAAAGCGCTGCGCAAACTGTTGGCGCTATATAAATCCTGTATAATAATAATAATAATAATTGTCTGCTTGAAAAAATAAGTACACCCCTACATTTACCACCAGTTTGAATCCATGAAATTAGAATTTGGTATTCCAGATTAGGTGCCAATTATTACCATATCCTAGGGAGTATGCAGATAGACCCTGTCCTATTAAAAAAAGTATCTAGGGCCAGATTCACAAAGAGATACGACGGTGTATCTCCTGATACGCCGTTGTATCTCTGAGTTCTGCCGGTCGTATCTATGCGACTGAATCATAGGGCCAGAATCACGTAGCTCAGCGGATCTATAGATCCGCTCGATCTACGTGAATTAAGATCCGCTCCCGCAAGTTTAGGAGGCAAGTGGCTAATTCACAAACCACTTACCTCCAAACTTGCGACGGCGGATCCTAAATCCCCCGGCGGAATTCAAATTCCGCAGCTAGGGGAGTGTACTATTTAAATCAGGCGCGTTCCCGCGCCGATTTAAATGCGCATGCGCCGTCCGGGGAATTTCCCGGCGTGCATTGCTCCCACTGACGTTACTAGGACGTCAGTGGTTTCGACGTGAGCGTGACTTGCGACGCGCGTGTTCGTGAATCAGCGTACGCAAACAACGTTGGAAAATTCAAATTCGACGCGGGAACGCCAGCTTTACTTAACATTGGCTGCGCCTGATAAAAACAGGGGTAAGTATACGACGGGAAAACCGCTACGGAAACGACGTAAGAACACTGCGACGGGTCCGCGTACATTCGTGAATTTGCGTATCTCGCTGATTTACATATTATTTATCGTAAATCAGCGGGAACGCCCCCGGCGCCATTTTTAAATTGAAAAAAAGATCCGACAGTGTAACACAGTGTAACACTGTCAGATCTTAGCCCTATCTATGCGTATCTGATTCTATGAATCAGGTGCATAGATAGGACCAGTGTAAGTCAGAGATACGATGGTGTATCTGTAGATACACCGTCGTATCTCTTTGTGAATCTGGCCCATAGAATCAGTTACGCATAGAGGGCCAGATTCACAGAAAAAGTACGCCAGAGTATCTGCTGATACTCCGGCGTACTTTTTGAATTTGCCGCGTCGTATCTTTAGTTTGAATCCTCAAACCAAGATACAACGGCTTTAGGCTTCGATCCGACAGGCATACGGCTTTGTACGCCTTCGGATCGTAGGTGTAATACTTCGGCGCCCGCTGGGTGAAGTTCGCGTCTTTTTCCGCGTCGGGTATGCTAATTAGCTGTTTACGGCGATCCACGAAGGTACGCGCGGCCGTTGCATTCTCTTACGTCGTCGCTAGTCGGCGTATAGTTACGGCTGCTATTTCATGGCTTATATTTAGACTGCCCATGTTAAAGTATGGCCGTCGTTCCCGCGTCTAATTTAAATTTTATTTTTTTTGCGTAAGTCGTCCGTGAATAGGAAAGGACGTAACGGACGTCGCCGTTCAAAAGATTATGTCGGTGCGACGTCATTTCGCGCAAAGCACGGAGGGAAATTTCAAAACGGAGCATGAGCAGTACGTTCGGCGCGGGAACGCGCCTAATTTAAATGATACACGCCCCATTTGAATTAGGTGGGCTTGCGCCGGATGCATTTACGCTACGCCGCCGCAAGTTTACAGGCAAGTGCTTTGTGAATCAAGCACTTGCCCGTAAAACTTGCGGCGGTGTAACGTAAATGCGATACGTTACGCCGCCGCAATTTTATGTTAATCTGGCCCAGATATCCTTAAGATCCGACAGGTGTAACTGTGTTACACCGTCGGATCTTAGGCTGCAATTCCAGGCCGGCCGCTAGGTGGCGTTTCGGTTTATTTACGCGACGTATATGCAAATGAGGGGATACGCCGATTCAGAAACGAACGACCACCTGGCGCTTTTTTTTTACGTTGTTTGCGTTCGGCTTTTTCCGGCGGATAGTTACCCCTGGGTCTATGAGGCGCAGCCAATGTTAAGTATGGCCGTCGTTCCCTCGTTGCGATTTAAAAATGTTACGTTGTTTGCGTAACTCGTCCGTGAATGGGGCTGGACGCCATTTACGTTCACGTAGAAACCAATGACGTCCTTGCGACATCATTTAGCGCAATGCACGCTGGGTAAATTTGCAGACGGCGCATGCGCTGTTCGATCGGCGCGGGAACGCGCCTGATTTAAATACTACACGCCCCCTAGCCGCGGAATTTGAATTCCGCCGGGGGATTTACGATACGCCGCAGCAAGTTTTGAGGTAAGTGCTTTGTGAATTAACCACTTGCCTCAAAAACTTGCGGCGGCGGATCTTAAATCAGATAGGTTATGCGGATCTAAAGATCCGCTAACCTATGTGAATCTGGCCCTTTGTGTCTAGCGTTCTCTGCATTCTTTGTGCCAGAATCAGAAAAAGCTCCTTCAGCCTGAGTTCACACTAGTGCGTGTGGAACGCTGCATCTGATTCACACAGAAATCGCACACACCGCATTCCTGTGAACATCACATGCGATGTCTGTGGGCTGCGATTTGAGCTATACATTTTGTATGGTTGTGGGTGCGGGGGTGTTTGGGGGCATGCACTTACACCTAACACGGACTATGGATTCATGTACCCCGTGTGAATGAGGCCTAACTGTCTTCAGAAACTGATCTGACCTGCATGTATGACCCAACCGTTTCATGGCTTAGGTTCACCCCTCAACAAGAATACCGTATTCCTCTTTAGGCATTGGATAGGGAAAGGAAGCGACCTTGCAGGTACAGTTCTGTCCCAACTTGGGTTTAACAGTTACATTTGCACAATAAATCCCAACCTATCCATTTTTTGGTTGGAAATTAAAGATTGTTATCTCCTGTCAGTGGGCAGCATTTCTGGAAGCTAGGCCTGTTTGTTTTGATCTGTGTGGGCTGGGAGTGGCCTAGAGTAGGCTGGTGACTCACAGATAGCATCACTTCTCGGTTGCCTCCCTCTGGCTTCCAGAGGATTCTGTAAGAGAGGAGGGGAAGAGGGGTGGAGCTGCCTGGGGTATTCTAAGGAGCCCTGACCAATTCCCAACTTGGATTGGCAGGGGGCAGGCCTCCTTAACCACTTGCCTACCGCTGTATTGTAAAAATGACGGCGGCAGGCATCCTTTCTCCCTCCAGGCGGACGTCATATGACATCTTTGTCTTCCCGGCATTGTGGTGAGCTTGCGCCACAATGCCGCGCTGGCGACGTGCGCGCTCACCGCATCACTGTGGACCCGATGCGTGTGCCCTGACGGCTGCGATGTCTGCCGGGCACCCGCGATTGCTCATCACAGAGCAGGGACATGGATCTGTGTTTGTTAACACACAGATTCACGTCCTGTCAGGGGAGAGGAGAACTGATCATATGTTCCTTGTATATAGGAACAACGATCGGCCTGCTCCTCTCATCAGTTCCCTCCCCCCACAGTTAGAATAACTCCCTAAGACACACACTTAACCCCTTGATTGCCCCCTAGTGTTAACCCCTTCCCTGCCAGTCACATTTATACATTAATCAGTGCATTTTTATAGCATTGATCGCTGTATAAATGTGAATGGTCCCAAAATAGTGTCAAAAGTGTCCGATATATCCGCTACAATGTCACAGTCATGATAAAAATCGCAGATCGCCGCCATTAGTAGTAAAAAAAAAAAAAAAAAATGATAATAAAAATTACATAAATCTATCCCCTATTTTGTAGAAGCTATAACTTTTGTGCAAACCAATCAATATACGCTTATTGCAATTTTTTTTACCAAAAATATGTAGAAGAATACATATCAGCCTAAACTGAGGAAAAACTTGTTTAAAAAAAATATATTGGAGTATTTATTAACCCTTTCTCTACCGAGTCATTGTAAAATGACGTCGGTGGGAACCCTCCCCCTCACCGGGTGGACGTCATGACGTCCTTGCCTTCCTGAGCGGCTAGGGGGCGCACGCACGCCCCCGCCGCATTGCTCGGGACCTGGTGCGCGTGCCCGGCGGCCGCGATGTCCGCCGGGCACCCGCGATTGTCCGCATTCACGGCAGGACCATGGATCTGTGTGTGTAAACACACAGATCTATGTCCTGTCAGCGGTGAGGAGACCAATGTGTGTTACCAGTACAGAGGAACACACATCGGTCTCCTCCCCTTGTGAGTCCCCTCCCCCCTACAGTTAGAACACACTTTAGGGAACATATTAACCCCTTCCCTGCCAGTCACGTTTACACAGTAATCATTGCAGTTTTATAGCACTAATCGCTGTATAAATGTGAATGGTCCCAAAAATGTGTCAAAAGTGTCCGATATGTCCGCCGCAATGTCATGGTCACAATAAAATTCACAGATTGCCGCCATACTAGTAAAAAAAAAAAAAAATGCCATTATTCTATTCCCTATTTTGTAGATGCTAGAACTTATGCGCAAACCGTTCAAATACGCTTATTGCGATTTTTTGTTTACCAAAAATATGTAGAAGAACACGTATCGACCTAAACAGAGGGAAAAAAAAGTAAAAAATATATATATATATATTAAATCAAAAAGTAAAAGATTTTTTTTTTTTTTCAAAATTGTCGCTCTTCTTTTGTTTATAGCGCAAAAAATAAAAACTGCAGAGGTGATCAAATACCACCAAAAGAAAGCTCTATTTGTGGGAAAAAAAGGGCGTCAATGTTGTCTGGGCAGGAAGGGGGTGAAAATGCCCCGTATGGAAGTGGTTAAAGCAAAAAAGTAAAAAAGAAAGTTATATTTGTGGGGAAAACAACTATCAAAATGGAATTTGGTTTAAACGTCGCATGACCCGCACAATTATCATTCAAAGTGTGACACTGCTGAAAGCTGAAAATTGGCCTGGGCAGGAAGGGGCTGAAAATGCCCTGTATTGAAGTGGTTAAATAGCTAGAGTCAGCCCAGCTGGGTTGGAGTTGTCGGATGGAAGAACTGAGAATGGAGTGCTAGGCTGTCAGGGCCTTTGAGGGCGCCCCCCATTCTGGGGGGGGGGTGACCTTGGGCCTGGGACTTGGGTGTAGGAAGAATCCCTTCTAGACCGCATGAAGGATCTGGACAGGAGGCACAGAGAGAAGTCAGAGAGGACAGCAGGAGCTAATGCTGCCGGGCAAGTCTTCAGGAGGGAACCACCAGTGTGTGAGCAGCCATGAGGGCTGGTGAGTGACATGTGCTATCGGGAGTGCTGGAGAGGCATGCCAGAGAGGTCTGAGAGGAAACGGTCAGAGTGGAGCCAGCGAGGATTGCAATGTCACATGCAGTGGAGTCGGGCAGCTACAGCCAGGAGGGCTGGCAGGGCCTGAAGAGGGATTGCTGGGAGCAGTAGTTCACCATAGGACAGCTAGCACTAAAGACTTCCTATTCTATTTTTTGTACATTAAAGGGGTTGTAAAGGTTTGTTTTTTTATTTTCTAAATAGGTTTCTTTAAGCTAGTGCATTTTCCTTCTAAATGTTTTTTTTTCCTTTATCCTTTATCCACTTCCTGTTCCTCCTCAGTAAGCTTGCCCCCATCATCCGAGCCGTTCTGGCTGGGGGTTAGTCAGTGTGTTCCCCTCCTCCCTTGGGACTACATCCCTGCAGGGAGAAGCTGTGAAAGTTCACAGAGTCTCCTCACAGGCATGTAGTCCACAGCATCTCCCCGCAGGGATGTAGTCCCAATGGAGGGGTCGAGCACACTGACTAACCCCCAGCCAGAATGGCTCGGATGATGGGGGCAAGCTTACTGAGGAGGAACAGGAAGAGATAAATTCAGACAAAGAAAAAAAACCTTTAGGCCCCCGATCAGTTCCAGCAGACAAATCCGGTCGTGTGTACGGCCTAGCGGACATTTTTTGGCGGACATTTGTCCAGCCGACCGTTTTCAAGCGGATAAAAAATTCTTAGCATGCTAAGAAATCTATCCGCTGGAAATCTGTCCGTCGGACTGATCCGGTCGTCTGTACAGACTCACCGGATAAGTCCGACTGATCCCCATCCCTCGCATGCGTGGAAGTGATTCGACGCATGCGTGGAAGTATTTACCTTCCAGGGTCGCGCACGTTGCCGCTTCATCGTCGCGGGGACGGCGCGACCACGTCACCGCGTATGTTTTCCACTGGGATTTTGATCTGATGGTGTGTACAGCCATCAGATCAAAATCCGGAGCAGAAATGTCCGCTTGAAACGGTCCGGCGGACCGTTTTCATCGGATATCCGCTCGTGTGTACAGGGCCTGAGAAGGGAAATCGAAGGAAAGAGTAAGTGAACCAACAATGCACGAGCTTAAAGGAACTTATTTAGAAAATAAAAAACAAACCTTTACAACCCATTTAAAAAGGGACCTGCGGTCCCTGCCTGCAAATGGCAATCTCTAAGGTCTGACTGAGTGAGAGTTGGGCTTAACCATGTGCTGGCTGTGCCTGGAGTTAAGTGTTGTGCAGAAGGAGTTTGAAGAAGTGTTTTGTATAAAGAGTGTACATCGTTCCATGGGCATCCTCAGAACTTTTTTTATGGGGGGGCATCATTTTAAGGTCACCCATGCAATATAAAAAGATGTCCATTCTTTAGGCTATATTTATATGGACATGGTACGCCTGGCCTGAGTAATTTCCAATACAAAGTGACGCTGAATTATCTCTTATATAACATACATCTTTCCAGTGGAAAGATATATGTGTTATATAAGAGATAATTCAGCGTCACTTTGTATTGGAAGTTACTCTGGCCAGGCTTACCACCAGTTCCTGCCCATATAAATATAGCCTAGAGCAGGGGTGCCCAACCTTTTGAAGAGCGAGGGCCACTTAAGCAATTTGGTAACCAGTCAAAGGCCAAAATGAGTGAAGAGGCCGGGAAGGTCATGGCTACTCTATAGGCCCTCCGATCCGCCCAGATGAAAGGGGACAAATTCCCTTCTGTTTTTCGGATTGGAGGTAGGTGGGCGTAAACAGAAATCTGTTGCTCAATAGAGGTGAATTGAGGGTCCCATTTGGTCGGGCTGATCATGTGAAAAGGGCCTAAGGCTGCTTTCACACTGATCTGTGGTTTACCGACACCGCGGGTGCAGCTTAGTGTACCTGTGTCTATCCTGCGGGTTGGCTGAACTTTGCCATAGACTTTGCCTGTGGCAAAATCCGGTGCGGTAGAGGAAGCATCGGCTTATGGGGCTCTGCTCCACCAGCTTCATTCACAACACTGATGCTGCGGTATGGCAGGTCGGCAACCTGCGATCTGGGCTTGCCAACCCGCCATTTCAAAGCAGGAGGCCACGGGCCACATCAGATGGTTTCGCGGGCCACATGTGGCCCCCGGGCCACTGGTTGGCCACCCCTGGCCTAGAGAATGGCCGAGCTCATATAAATATAGCCTAGAGAATGGCCGAGCCATCTCATCCGATGATCAGGCCAGGGGTCAGGGAGGGACATCAGATGTGTCAGGATAAAAAGCAACCAGCTGACTCAGAAAAAAAGTCAGTGGCGGCCACGACAGACACAATTGCCCATATATTTCAATCCCTCAATAAAAATACAAAAACAAGCACGTGGACTGTTCAATGACTCAAGGTGATTGAGAAGTGAATGCCGGGCTGGACAGGGTGACGGGTGGACCACAACTTTCAGCAGCACCTACGGGGGTACCGCTACACATAAATGCATATGCAGTATATGATTCTATTCAATCTTACCAAATAGTATTTTATGAAACATAAGTCTTTATTGTGCATTAATTATCATCCAGATTTCACTTAGTAAATTACCTGCAATGAAGTTCCACAGACATATGCCAGCAGGACCTTTAATTGACCGATAAGGGACTCTCAGTGCGTTGTAAATACAGAACCCAAGACTGATCAGAGCAAAAGAAATAGCAGTGCACAGGAAGAGGATAATGAAGACATGAAGAGCGGTGTTCAGCTGTTTCACCAGATCTGGGAATACTATAAAAAATAACAGAAAAGGACATTTATTGTGTAATCCCGTGACCCTTCGTGATAAGTAAACACTACAGATATATGCATACCTTCCAACTTTTTGAGATGGGAATGAGGGACACCTATCAGCAAAAGTATGCAGGCATAGGACACACCCCTTGCCACGCCCCCTTAAAGGAGAATTGTACAAAAAAAGATTGGTTAAATGCACAAGTGCTTTTTTTTTACCACTGCTATTCTTTTATATTGGCTTTTGGAATTTACAAATGCAGCAATTGAGAAATTGGATGAAAGGTTTAGCACTGGAAAACACTTTTTGATAGAGAAAAAGTGCATTTTAAATATATCTATATAGATCAGACCAAAATGAGGGACAAATGAGGAGGAATGAGGGACAGAGGGACATTTCTCCAAATCAGGGACAGTCCAAGCACCAACCCAACACTCTTTATGAATCCCAGGAAGTATCTACAAACTCTATGAATCCCAGGACGTCCCTACAGATGTATCTATGACGATCTTTATGAATCCCAGGAAGTATCTACAAACTCTATGAATCCCAGGACATCCCTACAGATGTATCTATGACGATCTTTATGAATCCCAGGAAGTATCTACAAACTCTTTATGAATCCCAGGATGTCCATACAGATCTATGGCGATCTTTATGAATTCAAGGCCGTATATAAGACATTCCTTATGAATTCTAAGGAATATCTTCAAAACTCAACATGAATTCAAGGGAATGTCTATGACATGCTTTATGATTCCAGGGAGTAAATACTGCCCCCTTTATGGATTACAGGAAGTATCTGCAACATTCTTTATGAAAATCAAGAAGTATCTATGATATTCTTTATGAATCCCAGAAAGCATCTACAACACTCTTTATGAATCCCAGGAAGTACTTACGGCACTCTTTATGATTCCAGGAAGTGTCTACAACGCTCTTTATAAATTCCAGGAAGTATCTATGACAAGCTAGCATAGCTCCCAACTGTCCCTGATTTTGAGGGACTGTCTCTGATTTGGAGCAATGTCCCTCATTCCACCTCATGTTGGTCTGATCTATATAGTTGTATATAAAATTCACTTTTTATCTATCAAAAAGTGTTTTCCGGCGCTAAACCTTTCATCTGATTTCTAAATTGTTACATTTGTACATTCCAAAAGCCAATATAAAAGAATATTAGTGGTAAAAAAAAAAACACTTGTGGGTTTAACCAATCTTGTTTTTTGTACAATTCTCCTTTAAGGGGGTGTGGCAAGGGGTGTGTCCCATGCCTGCATACTTTTGCTGATAGGTGTCCCTCATTCTCATCTCCAAAAGTCAGGAGGTATGCTCGCTATGAATTCCAGAAAGTATCTACAACACTCTTTATGAATCCTAGGAAGAACCTACAACACTCTTTATGAATCCTAGGAAGAACCTACAACACTCTTTATGATTCCAGGAAGTTTCTATGATACTCTTTATGATCTCCAGAAAGTATCTACAACATGTATACAAAGGTGCAGTGCGAATCAGCATGAATATTATATACATGAATATATATGTAGCACTACCCCCGAAGGAGCTGCTGGTTTGATTTAGGTGGCATATTACTTCTTATTCTCCGCCGTCTAGGGTACTGGATGAGAGCTGTAAGAAAGTCATGTGTACAGCCTCGTGCTCAGTATTTCCTCAGATAGGTTCTTCATCTGTCGGCTTCCTCCCTCAGGACGGACAGCACAGGACAACTCTGCAACCGCAGACTCAGTCTACCCACTGAGCCTACATACATATAAAAATTTCAGTGTTCCAAAGGCATATTCCACAGTAAGGATAGATACATGCATAAGGAGAGCCAGCTTCTCCTTATCCTCCAAGCGTAAACACCAAACAGTAGAAATGGCTTCTTATCAGAGTATGTTGGCTTCCAAACTAATGGGAAAGCTATATTAACCACTGCACTGCTGGTCTGCTTTGCTGATCAACGTTGTTTGTTAGCTTTGTGTTCCTGCTTGCCGTGTGCTACGTTAATCTCTCTGTGTACCGATTTTGGCTTGTCCCCAACTACTCCTGTTTGCTTGTGACCCTGACCCTCGGCCTGTCCCTTGGTTATCCTTGTCTGCCTGTTGCCCCGACCTCGGCTTACCCTTCGCTATCCCTTGTGTCCTGAGTGGCTGCTTCCCCTCTCTCCCTACAGAGAATGACTTGGGGGACTCCGGGGGCCGCGACCTGGGTTCAGTTGCAGCGAAGGCCATCCTCACCACTAGAGGCTCTGGTGAACACCAGCTGGACCTTAGACTCCGCGCCCTGGGGATTCTTGGGCTCAAGCTTCCTGTCCATCCGCAGCAGTCTACTATAGGGTTCACTACCTTGCGGTGCACCCCTGACTCCAACGGGGTGCATTTCTCATCTGGCCACAGGTGACCTGACAGCGTGCTCCCAATCAAAATATCACTACCGGTGTAGATATATATGAAACATAAAGGCTCATAGCATAATAGTGTATATAACGTATTTATTTTAAAATAAAAGTGTGCACTCACATATTCTATGTTAAAAACAAGCATATATATGGTAAAAATTAGCTGCAGTGATGGCCATCGCTGGTTCACACCATAGGGATGCAGTCCAGATGCGTTTTTGATGCCTTACAGTACGTTTTTTTAAAATGTTTTTTGAGTTGTTACAGTGCGTTTTTTCCCCTCTTTTTTTATTCACCTTAACCACTTGCCAACCAGCCGCCGTCATGATACGGCGGCAGGTTGACTCATTCCTACGAATCGCCGTACCTGTATGGCGTCTCTTTTAAGAGCCATAGCAGGCACACACGCCCCGTTGCACAGCGGGGGACCCAATGCGTGTGGCTGGTGGCTGCAATGTCCACCAGCCACCCGCGATCGCAGGCACAAGAGCCAGAACAGGGATTTGTTTATGGAGGAGAGACAGATCTGCTGTTCCTAGTAATTAGTAACAATGATCTCTCTCCTTCTCTAGTCAGTCACATCCCCCCAAAGTTAAGAACACACATGAGGTAACACATGTAACCCCTAGTGTTAACCCCTTTCCTGCCAGTGACATTTACACAGTAATCCATGCATTTTTAAAGCACTGATTGCTGTATAATTGTCAGTGGTCCCAAAAAAGTGTCAAAAGTGTCCGATCTGTCCACCGCAATGTCACAGTCCTGTTAAAGATCGCCGCCATTATTGTAAAAAATATGCCATAAATACATTGCCTATTTTGTAGACGCGATAATTTTTGCGCAAACCAATCAATATACGCTTATTGCTAATTTTTTACCAAGAATATTTAGAATACATATTGGCTTAGAAATTTGTTTTGTAACATTTTTATTTTTTTGGATATTTATTATAGCAAAAAAGTAAAACAAATATTGTTTTTTTTTTTTCAAAATGTACCCTTTTTTTATTTATAGCGCAAAAAATAAAAACCCACAAAGGTGATCAAATACCACCAAAAGAAAGCTCTATTTGTGGGTAAAAAGGACGTCAATTTTGTTTGGGTACAGCGTCGCACGACTACGCAATTGCCAGTTACAGTGATGCAGTGCCGTATCGCCAAAAATTGGCCCGGTCATTAAAGGGGCAAATACTTCTGGTCCCTAAGTGGTTAAATAAGGACATGTGCGTTCTGGTGGGTTCTGATACGTTTTAACGCGTTGCAGTACAGTTCAGTGGGAAAAAAAATGCAGAATGTTCAACTTTTTTTGCTGGAATGCACAAGATGCATTCCAGATGCATTTTTAATGCGTTACAGTGTGGTTTTTATACGTTTTTGATATGTTACGATGCGTTCCCCCTCTTTTTTCTTCACCTTTAATAAGAACATGTGCATTCCGATACATTTAGGTGTGTTGCAATATGTTTTACTACGTTCCAGTACAGTTCAGTGGGAATAAAATGCAGCATGTTCTACTCTTTTTGTTGGAACGCCCTAGAACTAGGGATGAGCTTCGAGTTCGAGTCGAACTCATGTTCGACTCGAACATTGCCTGTTCGCCTGTTCGGCGAACAACGAACAATTAGGGGTGTTCGCGGCAAATTCGAAAAGCCGCAGAACACCCTGTTAAAGTCTATGGGAGAAAACTAAAGTGTTAATTTTAAAGGCTAATATGCAAGTTATTGTCCTAAAAAGTGTTTGGGGACCTGGGTCCTGTCCCGGGAAACATGTATCAATGCAAAAAAAAGTTTTAAAAACGTCCGTTTTTTCAGGAGCAGTGAATTTAATAATGCTAAAAGTGAAACAATAAAAGTGTAATACTACTTTAAATTTCGTACCTAGGGGGGGTGTAAAGTCAGCATGTGAAAAAGCGCATGTTTCCCGTACATAGAACTGTCTCTGCACAAAGTGTCATTTCTGAAAGAAAAAAAGGCATTTAAAACCGGCTTTGTGGCTATAATGAATTGTCGGCTCTGGCAATTACAGAGATGATTCATTCATAAAAAATAAAAATAAAAAAGCTGGGGGTCCCCCCAAATTCCATTAACAGGCCCTTCAGGTCTGATATGGATATTAAGGGGAACCCCGCCGTCAATTTAAAAAAAAAATGACGTGGGGTTCCCCGAAATATCCATACCAGACCCTTCAGGTCTGGTGTGGATTTTAAGGGGAACTCCACCCCAAATTTAAAAAACAAAATGGCGTGGAGTTCCCCCAAAAATCCACACCAGACCCTTATCCGAGCACGTTAACCTGGCCGGCCGCAGAAAAGAGGGGGGGACAGAGTGCGGCCCCCCCTCTCTCCTGAACCGCACCAGGCCACATGCCCTCAACATGGGGAGGATGTCCCCATGTTGATGGGGACAAGGGCCTCATCCCCACAACCCTTGCCCGGTCGTTGTGGGGGTCTGCGGCTTATCAGAATCTGGAAGACCCCTTTAACAAAGGGGACCCCCAGATCCTGGCCCCCCCCTATGTGAATTGGTAATGGGGTACACTGTACCTCTACCATTTCACGAAGGAAGTGTAAATAGTTAAAAAAAAACACACAGACACCGTAGAAAAAAATCCTTTATTAATAAAAAAAATAAAAATTTCTTTCAGAAATGACACTTTGTGCAGGGACAGTTCTATGTACGGGAAACATGCGCTTTTTCACATGCTGACTTTACACCCCCCCCTGGGTACGAAATTTAAAGTAATATTACACTTTTATTGTTTCACTTTTAGCATTATTAAATTCACTGCTCCTGAAAAAATGGCCGTTTTTAATACTTTTTTTGCATTGATACATGTTTCCTGGGACAGGACCCAGGTCCCTAAACACTTTTTAGGACAATAACTTGCGTATTAGCCTTTAAAATTAACACTTTAGATTTCAAATGTTCGAGTCCCATAGACTTTAATGGGGTTCTAAAGTTCACACGAACATTTGGTGTGTTCGCAAGTTCTTTTTTTTTTTTTTTAATCTTTTTTTTAAAGTGTATTTTGTGCGTGTACTCGAGAGAGGAGCCGGACTGCAGGAGTTGGGAGTAGGCAGGCCTCCCCCAGAGGCAATCTGCCACCTTTCTCCATGCCCCGGGTGGCAATGGCAGGTGTGTGAGGGGGTCCTCCCACACAGCCCGCCCTACCTGCTCCGCTTTGAAGCCCAACGGGGCAGAGGGACTCCCTATAAGGGAGTGAGAGGATTAGCCCGCTCAACCAGCCCCGTTAGTCCTTCGCCTCTCTTTTTAGAGACCGCGTGGTCAAAGTGCGTGATGTTAACCCAATTTCGAGTGCGTGTAAGTGTGGTGGTTTTTGTGGGAGGGGGGTGGGTGTACTAAGCGCAGGCTTACCTCGCATAGCACACCCACCGGGAGCCGGGCTGAGACCACCAAACTCAATTCACATGTAGCCGAGAGTGTGATCCGAACCCCTAGCTGCAGAGGTGAATGGCTTGTCAGCGCAGTGCCAATCGCGTTGAGCCACCGCAGCTCCACTATGTTCGCAAGTTCTGATGCGAACCGAACAGGGGGGTGTTCGGCTCATCCTTACCAAGAACGTAGCACACTGATGTGAACTATGCCATTGGAAACCATATAACCTACTATCCATGCGTTTTTTTGGTGCAGAAAAAAAACACACGCATGTGGTGTGAACCGGCCCTTAGACCCCTGTCAGGTTTTTCTTTGCCCTCAATACTTTATTAAGAAGATGTCACTGCAAGCAGGAGCACACTGATCTTCCCTGTAAATTTCTGTGCAGGAGGGGCGTGACGTCACCAGTTTGATCATTGGAGGAGAGCAAGCTGAGTTCTCAACACAGCAATAAAACTGACCATGCTATGCTTTCATGCCTGGCGTAATCATTTTTTTTTATAGGAAAGCAGAGGGCCAGGCAGGATCACCAAGAATTTCACACTAAGGAAGCAACGCAAAGAGAACAGGATACTTTTTCATACAAGTACATGGTACAGCAGGCACATATCAGGAATATGAAATGTTGGGCTTACATATTCATTAATTCGTTTTACATGGATTTATTAATTATACATTTACCTTTAAATGTAAACGTTCGTTTTCCCAGTCCACACCGCCGTACTTTGCCACCTTGGAAGAGCCCGTAGTAGATGTCCCCGATAAACTTCACCAGCTCTGGATCGGAAGCATTGACCAGGTCTACTCCAGTCTGACACAGAATCTTCCCAGTCATCCATTTTTGAGTCGCCATGGCAACAATTATCAGCACAAAAGATGTAAAACTACAAGCAGCAGCCAAGGAGAATATGGTTTTCTTGAAGCACCCGGGCATCCTAAGCTGCCATGCAGCAACAATACCACTTGTTATCAGCCATGCATATTCCCATATGTACGCCCGTGAGATATTCCATTTTCCACCACGATTTGCCTGGCTTCAGTATGAGGATCAGCACTTTCTGTGACACAGACTTCATGCAAAAGGGCACCTTGCAATGAAGATCTTCAGGTGAGAGACACGCAGGTGTAGTCTGAATCCTAGAGGCGGTAACCCTATCTCCAGGGCTCTGCTAGTGTTTCATAGAACTCTTTCATTGTCTTCTCTTTAAATACTCAGGTGACAGCCGCCTTATACAAGCACCAGACTTCCATAGACTGCATGTTTACCTAGCTAGACAAAATACTCTTATTTAGTACAGGTAGTGCATAGCGGTTTTGTTTTTTAAATATCTATATTTTATTTATTAAAATGTGCTTTTCCCCAAGGGTGCATGGGCCTTCCACAAACACCATGCTAATACCAAATACCACGCTACCTGGGAACCTCCATTGTGGGTGAGGCATGGATTGTAACCTGCTTAGTATTGGGATCAAACCTACTGATAAGCTAAGGTATCCAACCCTGCCACCAGGGGCGGACTGCCCGAGGGCCCCATGCCACTAGGGGGCCCCATCAGGGTTGCCAGCCTCAGTAAAACCAGGGGCAATATGTAAAAATCTGTGGGCTAGATTCAGGTAGCCCTGAGTAATATTGTGCGGGCGTGACGTATCTCCGATACGTTACGCCGCCGTAAATTAGGGCGCAAGTTCCGTATTCAGAAAGAACTTTCGCCCTAAGTTACGGCGGCGTAACATATGTGCTCCGGCGTAAGCCCGCCTAATTCAAATTTGGATAATGTGGGCGTGTTTTATCCAAATTTAGTGTGACCCCACGTATTTGAAGTTTTTTACGAACGGCGCATGCGCCGTTCGTAAAAGAATCCCAGTGAGCATGCTCAAAATTCCGCCGCAAATCGTCAATGCTTTAGACGTGAACGTAACTTACGTACAGCCCTATTCGCGAACGACTTACGCAAACGACGTACAAAAATTCCAAATTTGACGCGGGAACCACGTCCATACTTAAAGCGAAGTTCCGGCCACAATTTCACTTTTTAAATATAAATACCTCTGTAATACACAAGCTTAATGTATTCTAGTAAAGTTAGTCTGTAAACTAAGGTCCGTTTTGTTAGGTTGTTACAGCATTTAGACACTTTATAAAATAGAAATTGACTGCGGCCATCTTAAGTGTGGGCATCATGAAGCCAGACTGTATGACTTCCTGTATTTCAGCCTTGCAGACCTTGCACATGCTCAGTGCTGCACAAGCAGTGTCAGATCAGGTTTCAGCACCTGTGCTGTCCAAGTCACATGATTCTTTGAGACTGGGGAGTGCACAGACTCCTGGAAAGTTACACCCACTACATTCCCAGGAGTCTGTGCGGTGTAGGTTAGGAAGCTTAAGCACCTAGGTGCAGGAAGTGGGAAGATTAACTATTCTGCCTAGCAACAACACTTTGAAGGCATCTAAAAAAAAAAAAAAAAATCCGTAAAGGACTAATGACATTTTTTTAAAACTACTGATGTAATGTCATATTTATGGGTGGAACTCCACTTTAAGATTGCATATGCCTCATAAGAGCAGGAGCAACCTTACGCCAAAAAAGCCTAATGTAAACGACGTAACAAAATAGCGCCGGGGCGTACGTACGTTTGTGAATCGGCGTATCTACCTAATTAGCATATTCCTCGCGTAAATCGACGGAAGCGCCACCTAGCGGCCAGCGTGAATATGCAGCCTAAGATACAATGGTGTAAGACACTTACGCCAGTCGGATCTTAGGGAAATCTATGCGTAACTGATTCTATGAATCAGGCGCATAGATACAACACCGCAACTCAGAGATACGACGGCGTATCTGGAGATACGCCGTCGTATCTCCTAGCTGATTCCGGCCCTGTGTTTTTAAAAAAATCCCAAGATTATAGCTGTCCCGCCTCTCCAGTACCTTTTCAGTGTGTGTATGTGTATTCTGTGTGTATGTATACTGTGTGTGTATATTGTGTGTCTGTGTGTGCATACTGTGTATCTATACTGTTTGTGTGTATACTGTGTTGCCCCATAATCTATTGCCTGGGGGCCCCATAATTTCCTATTGCCTGGGGGCCCCATAATTTCCTTTTGCCCGGGGCCCCATAATCTCCAATTGCACAGGGGCCTCATGAGTTGTCAGTCCGCCCCTGCCTGTCACTCTTTATTCTCTGTGCCTGTGGAATTGTGTGAGATATCAGTCTTTGACAGCACTACCCACCACTACCATTTATTTTTTGCGGCCTGGTCAACTCTGGACCTCACAGGCCTCCATCGCCTTGCCGGCTCCAAATATTATGAGTCTGCTACTCCGACAAGGTCTTCTACATAGCTCCCAACTGTCCTTGATTTCGAGGGACTGTCCCTCATTTGGAACAAAGGGGGCTATTTACGAAAGGCAAATCCACATTGCACTACAAGTGCAAACTACAAGTGTAAAGTGCACTTGAAATTGCACTGAAAGTACACTTGGAAGTGCAGTCGCTGTAGATCTGAGGGGTAAAGCTGAAATGAGGGGAAGCTCTGCTGATTTTATCATCCAATCATGTGCAAGCTAAAATGCTGTTTTTTTTCCCCCTTGCATGTCCCCCTCAGATCTACGGCTACTGCATTTCCAAGTGCACTTTCAGTTCAATATCAAGTGCACTTTGCATTTGTAGTTTGCACTTGTTGTGCAACTGTGTTTAAAAGTGTATGTTTTAAACCTAAAAACAGTTTGTGCTGTGCATGTTTAACCCTCACTGTGTGGTTTGCCTCCTGATTGGGGGGTTAAGGGATGGTTACGGCGAGTCTGCCGGCTGCGGGTGCGTTTGGAGAACAGGAGACACAGGTCTGACGGAGGTGCCCAGCCAGGATATCCGAGATCCGTCACAGTGGTGGCAGCAGTGGGATGTCTCCTGCGAGTCTGCCGGCTGCAGGTGCATTTGGAGAAAAGGAGGCACAGGTCTGGCAGAGGCTGGGGTATCCGAGATCCGTCACAAGGGGAATGCTACCTGTCACATTTTCTTGTGTCTTCAACCAAACTGTCAAACCGTCAAATGGCTGGTGTTATAACTGATCACACGTGCAGCTTAATGGCAGTTGCAGATCAAACAGAAGCAGCTTCCATAGAACATAAGAGGTTTTAATTCTGCTTTAAGGCTGTTAACAGATTGGCCTCTACAAATTCAGCAGTGCCTAAAGTGCCTAAAAATGGAGAGCAACTGAGCATGTGCAGAACAGGGTGAGACAGTGAAATACTGAATTTTAAACAGTATAGGCACTTATTTTGAATGTTTTACATAACTATACTTGCAAAAGGGACCAGCCGGAAGTCATCTAGCAAGGCTTAATTTTCTGACTAAAGTTCTACTTTAACCACATCAACTCCAGAAGGTTTTACCCCCTTCCCGACCAGGCAATTTTTTGCGATACGGCACTGCGTCACTTTAACTGACAATTGCGCAGTTGTTCGATGTTGTACCCAAATCAAATTTGATGTCCTTTCCCCCCCCAACAAATAGAGCTTTCTTTTGGTGGTATTTGATCACCTCTGCGGTTTTTATTTTTTCACTATAAACAAAAAAAGAGCGACAATTTTGAAAAAAAAACAACAGCATTTTTAACTTTCCGCTATAAAACAAACACAATAAAAAAAAAATTAAAATCAAATTTCTTCATCAGTTTAGGCCAATTTGTATTCTGCTACATGTTTTTGGTAAAAAAAAAAAAAAATCCCAGTAAGCGTATATTGACTGGTTTGCGCAAAAGTTATCCTGTCTACAAACTATGGGATATATTTATGGACTTTTTTTTTTATTATTATTGTTTTTACTAGTAATGGTGGCAATCAGCAATTTTTAGCGGGACTGCCACATTGTGGTGGACAAATCTTAAACGAAGTGACACTTTTTGGGGACCAGTGACGCCAATACAGTTATCAGTGCTATAAAAAATATGCACTGACACTGTATAAATTACACTGGCAGGGAAGGGGTTAACATCAGGGACAATCAATGGGTTTGTGACAGTGGTAGGGGGCGCTAGTGTGTTCGTTTGATCAACTAATCAATCAATCCAAAATATATATAAAACATATACAACTTAATGTACATAATAAAGTGCTTGATAATTTGCGATTTAACACTTAATAAACAACAATTTGTGAAAACATGAATATATAAAATCATTTAAAAGTCCAAATAAATTCTTCTGTGATATATTTGCCAAAGCTTTACACCATCATCATATGCAGATAGCTTTGTAGTTGCACCCGGTGTGTGTGGTTACATTTGCTACTCACCAGAAGGACATGACCTCTAACTCATGAATGAGCTTTGTTTGTGGGTCTTTAGACTTGCTTAAATATTAACTGGAGATGAACCAGGATGGCCTTCCATACAATAAGCTCCTCTCCACCAAGATATTCCATTAAAAATAAGATATAAAGGGTGCCATAGCGTAAAAAACGTTTATTTAAAAAAACAACAACACATAAACAGATGCCAATTGGCTGCTTGCATTTAAAAGTGCCTTTTCCTGGCACTGAGGACACTTACATGTAGTACTTGGCAGGGATTGTCAGCTTAGGTTTGCCACCTGTCCAGGATTCACCCGGTACAATGTAGAGTATAAGATTTCCTATCATCTGTGCCCAGTCTTGCCACACAGAGTTAATCCAGCTCTGAGCAATCCTCTTTTATTGTTCAGTGAAAATTAACAGACTTCCAGATAAAACCTGTCTAAATACAAATAGGTAGATTCAGTAAGAGTTAGGTCGGCGTATCAGTAGATAAGCCGACCTAACTCAGAATCGACGCCAACGTATGTTTAAGCGTATGCTCAAACAGAGATACGCTTAAACATATCTAAGATACGACGGCTTGCGCCGTCCTATCTTAGATTGCAATTTTTCGGATGGCCGCTAGATGGCGCTTCCATTGCGGTCGGCGTAGAATTTGTAAATGAGTTTGTACGCCGATTCACGAACGTACGCCCGGCCGCTGCAGTCGATTTACGCCGTTTCCTAAGGCCTTAGGAGGCCTAAAGTTATTCCACCTATTAGGTGGAATAACAATGTTAAAGTATGGCCGCCGTTCCCGCCGCGAGGTTCGAATTTTTAACGTCGTTTGCGTAAGTCATCCGCGAATCGGGATTTACGTCGTTTACGTCCACGTCGAAATCAATAGGCCCGTGCGGCGTACGTAACCGCAATGCACACTGGGAAATGTAGTCGCCCGGCGCATGCGCAGTGACAAAAAAATGTCAAAAACGTGAGGTCAAGCCTCATTACCATAAACACGCCCCCCCAAACCCATTTGAATTAGGCGCCCTTACGCCCGCCGCATTTACACTACGCCGCCCTAAGTAAGGAGGCAAGTACTTTGTGAATCATGTACTTGCCTCTCTTACTTAAGGCGGCGTAGTGTAAACACGCTAGGCTACGCCGACCTAGATTTGCGCGCCCCTACCTGAATCTACCTATAAGTCCTTTCCTCTCTCCTTGCTTTGAGTGACAGGTTATTTATATATCTAGCTTGGACATGTTTATCATATGTTATGTTTATCATAATATGAGGTGATCCACAGGTCATTGTATATTACCAGGATGTGTTATGTGGAGGAGGGGTGGATTTCTCACTTTTTATACTGTGGATCACCTCATATTATGATAAACATAACATAACATATGATAAACATGTCCAAGCTAGATATGTAAATAACCTGTCACTCAAAGCAAGGAGAGAGGAAAGGACTTTGTATTTAGACAGGGTTTTATCTGGAAGTCTGTTAATTTTCACTGAACAATAAAAGAGGATTGCTCAGAGCTGGATTAACTCTGTGTGGCAACACTGGGCACAGATGATAGGAAATCTTATCCTCTACATTGTGACATAAAAAAAAAAAAACACCCTCTGTCGTTATACGTTGGTACTTTGAAGAGGGATATCGTTATGACAGAATCTAGCTAGTTACCATAACCCCTGTATCCTATTCTTCAGCAGGCAGTCTGCTTTTAGATAAAAGTGGTCTCTGCGGCGGATTCACCGCAAGATCACTTTTATCGGCGACGGGAAAGGGGCCCCCCTCCCGCCACTCTCCGGTGCCCTTTGCTGCTTACCGGAGCCACCGGCGATCACGTCTGCTCCCTGGCTTGGTATGGAGATGAGTGAGGAGAAGATGGCCCCAAACCATCTCCGTATCATTGCAGGGGGGAAGCGACGTCAAAACTTCACTTCTGCCCATAGCACCTAAAGGGACTTTTTTTCTTTTTATTGCATTTTAGTGTAAATATGAGATCTGAGGACCTGTCATGCTTTTTTTCTATTGCAAGGGATGTTTATATCCCTTGTAATAGGAATAAAAGTGACAATTTTTTTTTTTAAATCAACAGTGTAAAAATAAAAAATAAAAGGTAAAATAAATAAAAAAAAAGTTTTTTTTAAATGCACCCCATCCTGCTGAGCAATTCCGATCCTGACCTCCCTGGGGCCCCAAGCAAAATGACATGTCACATTAACCACTTGCCGCCCGCCAATGACATATTGACGTCGGCAAAGTGGTTGTAGAATCCTGACTGGACGTCATATGACGCCCTTAGGATTCTGAGCCGATGCGCCCCCGGGGGCGCGCATCGAGGCGATCGTTGTTGCAGGGTGTCAGTCTGACACCCCGCAACACCGATCAAGGTAAAGAGTCTCTCACGGAGGCTTTTTACCACGTGATCAGCCGTGTCCAACCACGGCTGATCACGATGTAAACAGGAAGAGCCGTTGACGGCTCTTCCTCACTCGCATCTGACAGACGCGGGTAGAGGAGAGCCGATCGGTGGCTCTCCTGACAGGGGGGGTTCGCGCTGATTGTTTATCAGCGCAGCCCCCCCTCCGATCGCCACACTGGACCACCAGGGAAGGCAAACAAAAAAAAAGGGGGCAAAAAAAAAGTCTGGAAAAAAAAAAAGCATTAAAAAATAAAAAAAATGCCAATCAGTGCCCACAAATGGGCACTGACTGGCAACATGGGTAAATCAGTGCCGCCCCACAGTGTCCATCAGTGCCACCCCACAGTGTCCATCAGTGCCACCCCACAGTGCCCATCCATGCCCAGTGCCCATCTGTGCCACCCATAAGTATCCATCAGTGCCACCCATAAGTGCCGCCCATGAGTGCCCATCTGTGCCGCCTATGAGTGCCCATCAGTGTCGCCCATGAGTGCCCATCAGTGCCGCCTATGTGTGCCCATCAGTGCCGCCTATGTGTGCCCATCGGTGCCGCCTATGTGTGCCCATCAGTGCCGCATACCAGCGCCGCCAATCAGTGCCACCTCATCTGTGCCCGTCAGTACTACCTCATCGATGTCCATCAGTGCCATCTCATCGGTGCTCATCAGTGCCGCCATATCAGTGCCCGTAATTGAATGAGAAAACGTACTAATTTACAAAAAAATTAACAGAAAAAAATAAAAACGTAAATTTTTCTAAATTTTCAGTCTATTTTTAGTTGTTGCGCAAAAAAAAAAAATTGCAGAGGTGATCAAATACCACCAAAATAAAGCTCTATTTGTGGGGAAAAAAGGACGTCAATTTTGTTTGGGTACAGTGTAGCATGACCGCGCAATTGCCATTCAAAGTGCGACAGTGCTGAAAGCTGAAAATTGGCTTGGGCGGGAAGGTGCGTAAGTGCCTGGTATGGAAGTGGTTAAAGTTTAAAAGGGGGGCCTGCTTAAGGTTGAGAAGCGGGGGGGGGGGGGGGGGGACTGCAGATAGTGACATGTGAGTTGAGAAGCGGGGTGAGGGGCCAAAAATGACTCTTCACCAATTTGGGGGGCCCTCCACAGCTTTGCGGGGGCCCTAAGCGGCTTGCATAGTGAACCTATAGGGCTGATCGGCCCTGCTGCTGAGCTCACGTGCAGAAGCGAACGCATACACAAGTCGTGCCCGCATATGAAAACAGTGTTCAAACCGCACATGTGAGGTATCGCTGCGATCATTAGCCCCAGATCTCCTCTGTAACTCAATACATGCAACCTGTAGAATTTTTTAAACGTTGCCTATGGAGATTTTTAGGGGAAAAGTTTGTCGCCATTCCACAAGTGGGCGCAACTTTGAAGCATGACATGTTGGGTATCAATTTACTCGACGTAACATCATCTTTCACAATATTTTTTAATTCCAAAAGGTGAACTTTTTCCCAAAAAAGTGCGCTTGAAAGACCGCTGTGCAAATATGGTGTGACAAAAAGTATTGCAACGGCTGCCATTTTATTCTCTAGCTACTTAAGCCCCGGACCATTATGCAGCTAAAGGACCAGGCCCCTTTTTGTGATTCGGCACTGCGTCGCTTTAACTGCCAATTGCGCAGTCGTGCGACGTAGCTCCCAAAAAATTTTTTTTTTACTAGTAATGGCGGCGATCAGTGATTTTTATCATGACAGCGACACTTTTGACACTATTTTGGGACCATTGTCATTTTTACAGCAAACTGTCAGGAAGGGCACGCCAGCAATCAAGATGGCGGCTGTGGTCGTTCCAATCACAGTGTCCTGTCAATGCGAATTGGATGTGGGGAAACCAATTTGCATAGGTGTGAACCCAGCCTAAAAAAAAAAAAGAAGTTCTGTCCTTAGTCATTCTCTAAGGCTCGATTCACACCTATGCATGTTGCTTTTAAGCGTTTTTGCGGCGCTTACTGCATTTTTCGACACACGTTTTACTGCAATTTTTTTTTTTATTTAGATGGCAAATTGCGGTAAAAACGCGGTACTTGCGTCTTGGATGCAGGTCCATTAAATTATATTACATGCAAAACGCTGCATTTTGCAGGAAAAAAAGTCCCAGACCCTTTTCAAAAACGCAGAGGCACAAAAAAGCATTGATGTGAACATGTTCCATAGGAAACCATGTTAAAAAAATTCCCTGAATTTCTGAAAAATGCATCAAAAAAAGCATTAGTGTGAATGGAGCCTAAGCCTGGGTTCAGATTGTTGTAGAAATGCACACAAAAGTGCACAAAAAAATGTCATGTACCATTCATGCCTAATGTCACCCCAATGCATCCCGCAAACACGCACGTTTATACGCTCGCCATAATACATGATAACAAACATGGGGCCAGATTCACAGAGAGATACGACGCTGTATGTCCTGATACACCGTCGTATCTCTGACTTACACTGGTCGTATCTATGCGCCTGATTCATAGAATCAGTTATGCATAGATATGGCTAAGATCCGACAGGTGTAACTGTGTTACACCGTCGGATCTTATTTTCAATTTGAAAATGGCGCGGGGGGCGTTCCCGCTGATTTACGCTGAATTATATGTAAATCAGCAAGATACGCGAATTCACGAACGTACGCGGACCCGACGCAGTTTCTTACGATGTTTCCGTAGCGATTTTCCCGGCGTATACTTACCCCTGCTTCTATGAGGCGCAGCCAATGTTAAGTATAGCCGCCGTTCCCGCGTCGATTTTGAATTTTTTTTACGTCGTTTGCGTACGCCGATTCAGAAACCCGCGCGTCGCAAGTTACGCTCACGTCGAAACCACTGACGTCCTAGTGACGTCAGTGGGAGCAATGCACGCCGGGAAATTTTGCGTACTTGCCTCTCAAACTTGCGGCAGCGGATCTTAAATCAGATAGATCACACGGAACTAAAGATCCGCTGATCTACCTGAATCTAGCCCATGATTTATAAAAGATCGGTCACACGCTTCTTTTGTGCAGTTTTGTGTGTGTATGTGAGTGATTGAAATGAATGAATGCAAGGTGCAAAATCGCACACAAATGCGTACGCCCCATCGCAATGCTAAACCTGGGCGCATCCAGAAGAGATTTTAGGATATTTTTCTATATTCTAGATATTTATAGATGTTGATATTATTGGTGTGAGATTTGGAAGCACTTCCTGTACAGTGATTATATATACAATGTATCACACACACTGACAGATCACATTGTCTCTGATGATCCGCACACCTGTGACATTGTATCCTCACTCCAAATAAAGCCGAGCACCACGTGACCACCTGGCGAGACTCGCGCAGAGCCGCCCGTGACAGCCAATGGTGAGCTGAGACGTCAGTCCGAGGTAGTTGGAGGATCGGAGGGCGAATGGTAATGGGCGGGGCGGTGATGTAATCATAGGGGCGGGACTGAGCCCTTTGCTGTGACAGTAGACAGGCAGAGTAGATTAGGAGAGCACTTTACCCTCCACACTGTGTACGATATACAGCATGGCTGCTGAGGTCCGGAGAGTGCTGGTGTATGGGGGCAGGGGGGCCCTGGGCTCCAAGTGTGTGGACTACTTCACATCCAAAAACTGGGTACTGTATTCATAGGAAGTTTACTCTGTGATCGCTGATAGGCTGATGACACAGTGATCAGAGGAATGACCCTGATTGGAGTTCAGCTGAAGTGTAACTGTCTTCTGTTTTGCTGTATTGCATAAAATATGTAGATTTCATTGCAATAATAATTTGTTCTTATGTGTTATTGCTCAGTGGGTGGCATCCATCGATGTGACGGAAAATGCTGCTGCCAGTGCCAATGTTGTAGTGAAATTGTCCGAATCATTCACACAGCAGTCCGAAGAGGTGAGTCTCTGCCTGTATATTGAAGCCCAATCAATCGCTGTCTGTATATCAAAGCCTGATCAATCACTGTCTGTATATCAAAGCCTGATCAATCGTTGTCTGTATATTGAAGCCTGATCAATCGTTGTCTGTATATTGAAGCCTGATCAATCGTTGTCTGTATATTGAAGCCTGATCAATCATTGTCTGTATATTGAAGCCTGATCAATCACTGTCTGTATATCAAAGCCTGATCAGTCGCTGTCTGTATATTGAAGCCTGATCAGTCGCTGTCTGTATATCGAAGCCTGATCAGTCGCTGTCTGTATATCGAAGCCTGATCAGTCGCTGTCTGTATATTGAAGCCTGATCAGTCGCTGTCTGTATATTGAAGCCTGATCAGTCGCTGTCTGTATATTGAAGCCTGATCAGTCGCTGTCTGTATATTGAAGCCTGATCAGTCGCTGTCTGTATATTGAAGCCTGATCAGTCGCTGTCTGTATATTGAAGCCTGATCAGTCGCTGTCTGTATATTGAAGCCTGATCAGTCGCTGTCTGTATATTGAAGCCTGATCAGTCGCAGTCTGTATATTGAAGCCTGATCAGTCGCAGTCTGTATATTGAAGCCTGATCAGTCGCTGTCTGTATATTGAAGCCTGATCAGTCGCTGTCTGTATATTGAAGCCTGATCAGTCGCTGTCTGTATATTGAAGCCTGATCAGTCGCTGTCTGTATATTGAAGCCTGATCAGTCGCTGTCTGTATATTGAAGCCTGATCAGTCGCTGTCTGTATATTGAAGCCTGATCAGTCGCTGTCTGTATATTGAAGCCTGATCAGTCGCTGTCTGTATATCATTTTCATTTAATGTTTTTCCTTTTACCGCTCATCAGGTCACATCTGCAGTAGATCAGCTCCTTAATGGAGAAAAGGTTGATGCCATCCTGTGCGTAGCTGGAGGCTGGGCTGGAGGTTCTGCAAAAGCCAAATGTAAGTCTCCATTTGGGAAAACCAATGTATTCTACCTGATGAATGTATTACATAGACCACAAAATAGAGAATAGAGATTGGGAGGAGGCCGTGTGTGGACTTTTATGGTACCGTATATTAAAGCGGGAGTTCACCCGGAATTTTTTTTTTTAACATTAGATTGAGGCTCATTTTGTCAAGGGGAATCGGCTAGTTTTTTTAAAAACGAAGCAGTACTTACCATTTTAGAGAGCGATCTTTTCCGTCGCTTCCGGGTATGGTCTTCGGGACTGGGCGTTCCTATGTGATTGACAGTCTTCCGAAAGGCTTCCGACGGTCGCATCTATCGCGTCACAAATAGCCGAAAGAAGCCGAACGTCGGTGCGGCTCTATACGGCGCCAGCGCACCGACGTTCGGGTACTTTTGGAAAATCGTGACGCGATAGATGCGACCGTCGGAAGCCTGTCGGAAGACTGTCAATCAAGAAGGAACGCCCAGTCCCGCAGCCCATACCCGGAAGCGGCGGAGAAGATCGCTCTCTAAAACGGTAAGTACTGCTCCGTTTTTAAAAAAACTAGCCGATTCCCCTAGACAAAATGAGCCTCAATCTAATGTTAAAATTTTTTATTTCTGGGTGAACCTCCACTTTAACTGATAATACAGTCAAATATAAGAAAGTACAAAAAGATTTTAGTCCTAAATTATATATGTTAACATATTCATAGAATAGACAAATAAATCAGGACAATAATGAAAAAATGATTTTTACATCCTATCGTTACCCAATAGAACATCCACAGAAAATACTAATTTGTTGCTCAACATGTTTCGTGGGTTTAGCCGCTTCTTCAGGAGCTTTTATTATAGAATCAAGTGGTAAATAGATAGGATTGTCATGTGACTAGAAAAGAAAACGCATATTTAATCAAAATACATTAGTAGGTATGAATGATCAAATTTTATATAAAAGAAAAGACATCCATGAAGAAAAAAACACAATGTTTCACGTTTTAAATTTGAAATAGAAGTTCAACTTTGTAATTAAGAGAAACAAAAAACAAAAAAAAAAAGCTCCTCCATGATTCACATGTAGGAATAGTCTGTATTGTACAAAATGTCTGCTAAGGTGTGGTGAGCTGTGGACTATGCTAGCCAGCAAGTTCCAAAGGGATGCTGGTCTCGCCAGCAGTTTGGTCTATGTAGATGACCCATAAAAATCAGCAAAATTAGACAAAGCGTCAAAGACACCAGTAAGTGAGATATGTTGAGGTAGGCTGCGTTCATTACTATACTTCACAAACTGATGTCTAAATTAAAGAAAAAGGTCACCTTTGGAACATGTTACATGTTCCGCTCGCATTTAGACCCCTTTCACACTGAGGAGTTTTTCAGGCGGTACAGCGCTAAAAATAGCGCTGCTATACTGCCTGAAAAACTGCCCGAGGGCTTTCACACTGAGGCGATGCACTGGCAGGAGAGAAAAAAATCTCCTGTCAGCAGCATCTTTGAAGCGGTGAAGGAGCGGTGTGTATACCGCTCCTTCCCATTTAAAACAATGGGAAACCGCGGTAATACCGCCCGCAATGCGCCTCTGCAAAGGCGCATTGCGGGCGGTATTAACCCTTTATCGGCCGCTAGCGGGGGTTAACACCGCACCGCTAGCGACCGAATCCCGTGGCAATTACGACGTTATAGCGCCGCTATTTTTAGCGGCGCTATACCGCCACCGCGGCTCCCGCCCCAGTGTGAAAGGGGCCTTAGGGTGACATGTGTAACATGTCCCAGCTCCTGCCTCCACTACACCCCCTGGTGATAGTGGGCAGGGGATCTTCTCCCATCAGCCACTGTCAGAATGTAAAAAACACGTGGGATTCCTGGCAGGCTTGCCCTGAAAAGCCATGTATACACACGGCCACACAAAAACCCTCCATTCTTTTGAATGGCAAGAACGCGGTGACGTCATCAACTACGACGAGCCGGTGTCTCGTCACATTCGATTCCGTCGCCGCCATCTTGCTACACCCCAGACTAACGTTGTATGCTACCACGAATGCGTCGAAGTGTCATCGAGTATGCACGGCTTTTCTACCCGGTTTTCTCGGCATTAAACACTGGAAATCCCAATGGGAAAATAGAGAGCAGGTTCTCCATTTTCCCGTCAGGATTCCCAGCTGTTTTCCTGACGGTAAAACTGCTAGGGAGCATACACACGGCCGCGATTCCCAGCCAAATGCTCTCCTGGCAGTTTTCCTCGTGTGTACGAGGCTTTAGGCTGGATTCACACCTATGCAGTTTTAGTGCTTTTTGAATTTTGCAGGTTTGCACTACAGTCCATTTACCATGGTTTCCTATAAAAAAACACATTCTGTAATGCAAATATGCAAAAGCACTAAAAATGCATAGGTGTGAATCCAGCCTCAGACTATGAGACTGTGTGAGTACTCTGAGCCAATAATGCTCGGCTGCATACACATGTGCTGACAATGGGTGAAAATAGATGACCTCATCACTGCCTTAGAAGAAAGGGGATCCTGAACAGAAAGGGGTGATCAGTGCGGTAAGAGGGCAAATACAGGAACCGATCCCCTGTAGGTCCCCCCCCCCCCCCCCCTGAATGAATGGGGCCCATGCTCCATACAGGCGAACTAGTGGTACCCCCTTATTGACGGCACTGTATATGGCGAGCTTTACTTAGGCAGGCCATAGCCGGTGTAAATTTTATTTCCTGCAACCACAGGTGGAGTAGTAAATTTAATATAGAGTGGAACCTCAGATTGTGAGTAACGCGGTTAAAGAGCGGTTTGCAATATGAGCACTTTATTTTGAAAATTCCTAACTCGGTTTGCGAGTGTTTCGCAAAACGAGCAGGATTCAGGCCAAATCGATGTGCAGTACTGCGTGTGGCCTGAGGTGGGGGCGCCGGAGCCATTTGGAAATGCTCGGAAAGACTCAAATACTATGTTCCCAAGCCTCTCCAAGGTTTGCGAAAGACAGCCGAGCTGTCCTCGGGCCTTTTCGGCTGTTTCCGAGGCTCTCCGGCACCCCCCGCCTCTGGCCGCATACGGTATTGCATGCCATTGAAGTCAATGCGGAAAAAATTATTTTTGTTTCCATTGACTTTAATGGGGAAACTCGCTTTGATATGCGAGTGCTTTGGATTACGAGCATTCTCCTGGAACGGATCCAAGGTTCCACTGTAGTGAAAGTGCAATTAAATAATTAGATTCTAATTCATTGGTGGAGATTTGCATTGCACTATATTTTTGGATTTGGATGTGATTCTACATCAGCGACTAAGGAAAGACCATCTTCGGTGCCTTTCAGCAATTATTGCGCCGTTTTCTGTTCATCTCCCTATGCCTGACTATGCAGCATCCCATTATTTCTAATTGTTTCTCTTCACATTTGTACATTCAGTCACCCTATGCACAAAAAGCACATGAGCAATCTTTATTTTTTTTGCGTATTCAGGCGTTTTTGATCTTGTATACTTCAATGGGAATGCCTGTAAATGCGCAATAAGCACATTTTTACAGCTGAAGAATTCCTCTCTACTCCCTGCCCAAACCAGTAACTAGAGTCCTGAAGCTTGGTACAGTACTTGGGCAAAAACCCTTGAAGGGGGGGGGGGGGGCTTCAAAATCACCAGGAATCCGCTGTTGTCAGGTGGGAATACAGGCTAATAGGTAGATTCAGGTAGGGGCGCGCTAATTTGCGACGGCGTAGCCTAGCGTGTTTACACTACGCCGCCTTAAGTAAGAGAGGCAAGTACATGATTCTCAAAGCGCTTGCCTCCTTACTTAGGGTGGCGTAGTGTAAACGCGGCGGGCGTAAGGGCGCCTAATTCAAATGGGTTGGAGGGGGGCGTGTTTAATGGCAATGAGGCTTGACCTCACGTTTTTGACGTCTTTTGGCCACTGCGCATGCGCCTACATCTCCCAGTGCACATTGCGGCCAAGTACGCCGTACGGGCCTATTGATTTAGACGTGGACGTAAACGATGTAACTCCCGATTCGCGGACGACTTACGCAAACGACGTAACAAATTCGAACCTCACGGTGGGAACGGCGGCCATACTTTAACATTATTATTCCACCTAATAGGTGGAATAACTTTAGGCCTCCTAAGGCCTTACGGAAACGGCGTAAATCGACTGCGGCGGCCGGGCGTACGTTCGTGAATCGGCGTACAAACTCATTTACATAATCTACGCCGACCGCAATGGAAGCGCCACCTAGCGGCCTTCCGAAAAATTGCAATCTAAGATAGGACGGCGCAAGCCGTCGTATCTTAGATATGTTTAAGCGTATCTCTGTTTGAGCATAAGCTTAAACATACGTCGGCGTAGATTCTGAGTTAGGCCGGCTTATCTACTGATAAGTCGGCCTAACTCTTACTGAATCTACCTATAAATGTGGATCTACAAGCCTGAACGTGTTTTGTGCGTCACATCAGGGGGCAGTTTCCCATCTCCATAGAGGATGACTTGGAAAAGACAAAATCACAGTGAGTCAGCCTTTTTAGCCATCTGTGTGTCTGGTAGCGATCGACAAGATTACCTCTAATATACTCCATATGTAAATTGCTCGAGTTGCTTTTAATTGCGTTTGAAGTTGCAGAGGTTCTGTAAAGACTTATTGTTTTGTTATTTGGTTGTCGAGGAACTGGATTTCCCTGATGTTCAGGTTTCAGGGTAAATAACTGGAGAAAATCGTAAAACCACTGATGTCTTGTTTTGGGGGGGGGGGGGGGTAGCTATGCCTTACAATGATTTTGTGATTTCTAAAAGCAGTTTAAATATCAGATTTGCTAATTGCAATGCTTTATTTTCAGGCCAAATTATTTTATGTCTATTTTTAATACAAGCCGTGACATATGAATTCCTGAAAAAAAATATTTTTTGTTTTTTATTTTGCATGTATATGTGTGCTCTTAACCTTGCAAAACAATTTGCGCACATATTTGAGCGCAAAATACTGACTGGTAACTTAGATTACATTTTTTTTTTTTTTTTTTGCTTTTTATTATGTTAATCTACATACAGCATCTTTATGGGTCTGTGTGTACAGACACATTGGGGGGTACAAAAAAAAAATGCCCATATGCCTAAAAAGGCAGCAGAGTGCAAGATACCTAAAGCAGCCTTTGTCAACCAGGGTTTGCCAGGGGGTTCCTTGAGCAATGAGAGGCCTCTTGGATGAGTAGCCACTGACACTAGTGATCTTTTTAGCTATCTTTGAGGCCCCTTTCACATTGAGGAGTTTTTCAGGCGGTACAGCGCTAAAAATAGCGCTGCTATCCCGCCTGAAAAACTCCTTCACTGCAGACTCAATGTGAAAGCCCGAGAGCTTTCACACTGAGGCGATGCGCTGGCGGGAGACAAAAAAATCTCCTGTCAGCAGCATCTTTGGAGCGGTGAGAGGAGCGGCGTGTTTACCGCTCCTTCCCATTGAAAACAATGGGAAACCGCGGGCGGTATTAACCCTTTATCGGCCGCAGGCGGTATAGCGATAGGGCCTATACATGATCGTTTTTTCTGACTTTTCATCGAGGGGGGAAATAAAAAAAAAAAAAAAAGATTGTGTGTACACAAATGTAAGCATTCTTCCTTTTGACCATCACACAGTCACTAATGTACTATGAGCTGTAGCTGTAGAAAATATCAGGGGTTCCTGATTTCTGAGACCAGAAAGTTATTTTCAAGGGTTGTTTAAAAAAAAAAAAAAAAAAAAAAAAAAACGGCAAATGCTTTCAATTATTAACAATTTTTTTTTTTTTGTTTGTTTTTATCTCTTTGTCTATTTACCAGAGTTTTCTGGTAGGTCGGTATTTCTACTGGTTAATGATTTCTGTTCATGACAAGATAACGATTGCCACTGTTTTTCTTGGCTGCCTTTACTGATCCGAAAGATAAAAATATTTTTTTTTGTGTTTCAAAATGTAATTAAATGTGTGGTTTTGTTTCTTGTGCCCCCCCCCCCCCCCCCCTTAATGCACTTAAAATGAAATAATGCACAGTATATTCTAATAGAATTTCAGTAGTAGAAAAGATAATACGACTTTTCTTTACCCAAAATGTGACTATTTCTTGCATGCTTTGCTTATCGCATGCCAACCTTTAAGATTTATAGATAGTTAGGCCCAGATTCACAAAGGAGATTCGCCGTCGTATCTCTTGAGTTGAGCCGTCGTATCTATGCCCCTGATTCTTAGAATCAGTTACGCATAGATATACATTAGATCCGACAGGCGTAAGTCTCTTACGCTGTCGGATCTTGACTGCATTTTTTTTGGCCCGCTAGGTGGCGCTTCCGTCGAAATCCGCGTTGAGTATACAAATTAGCTAGATACGCGAATTCCCGAACGTACGCGCGTCCGACGCAGTAAAGTTACGACGTTTAAGTTGGGCTTTTCCCGGCGTAAAATGGCCCTGGGTCTATGAGGCGCAGCCTATGTTAAGTATGGCCGTCGTTCCCGCGTCAAAATTTTAAAAAGTTACGTCGTTTGCGTAAGTCGTCCATGAATGGGGCTGGACGTCATTTACATTCATGTCGAAACCAATGACGTCCTTGCGGCATACTTTGGAGCAATGCACACTGGGAAATTCCACGGACGCGCCGTTCCGCAAAAACGTCAATTACGTCGGGTCACAGTAGTTTTACATAAAACACGCCCCCCTGATCCAAATATTTGAATTAGACGGGCTTACGCCGGCCGATTTACGCTACGCCGCCGCAACTTACGGATCAAGTGCTTTGAGAATACAGCACTTGCCCGTGTAAGTTGCGGCGGCGTAACGTAAATCGGATACGTTACGCCGCCGCAAAGATACGACATTATACGAGAATCTGGCCCATAGAGCCTAAAGCTGGCCATATACTGCTAGGTTTTCGGAACAAACCTTCATAATAAAAATCTGGTCATTACCTTTGATAATGCAAACAGACTTGATGAATGGCATTTAAAAGTACCATTCATTTTTGCTTTTAAATTTTTTTTTTTTTTCTTTTTTTTATGGAATTTCCTGAATGAGACCATTTTATTACAGGGCTCATTCTAGAAAAAATGTATTCAAATTTTCTTGTCACTACTCTCGAAAGCAATCATTAATTTGACACCATGAATGACAATAAATGGAATGAACATTCAGACACATTTTTTGAATGAAAATCTTCTTGCCAACATTAGGAAAGCTGTACACTGTAGTAAATTTTTTTTATTTTGTTCTGCTCCGATAAGAGTTGCCACCTGTCCAGGATTCACCCAGACAGCTCAGGTTTTAAATGATGTCAGAAACCCGGACACATTATTCAGACCGGGCTGTGGCTCCTCAAGTAACCAAGATAGTTGCACACAAATCTGTTGCCATCCGGGATCTGTGGGCGGCTGTCTGGGGGTAGGTTTGGCATCACTGGGATGTAGGGTGATGATGTCAATAGCAAATTGGCCAGAATTGCTGTTCGCTGCGGCACGCAATGCGCACCACATTACTACTCTCATTGGGGCCCCCAAAGGTGTCCCTAGCTACTAAAGTGTTCAGGTTTGGCTTGGAGAAAAGGTGGCAACCCTTAGCTGGATGGAGGGATGCCCCTTCCAACTATTCTGTGCGGACTGCCACAGTGCATGCAGCCGGTTGAATATCCGAGCACTGATCTGATCGGATGCAGTTGCTGTTTGGCTGATTATTTTCCATTCAATTTCCCTTTTGTTTTTACAGTTCAGCAGGAATCGACTGTTCATTTGCAAGGCTAGGCATACATGGCTTGAATGCTATACATCAGATGGTGCTGCTATAAGACCAAATACAGTACAAAACAGATTATAGCGCACACATGCAAAAATGACATTTGTCCTGCAAGGCTAGTTAAAAACACCTGAACATATTCAAAAATACGGGGGTTTGGTCACACTATATAGTCATATAGTGCTAAGCCCACTTACTGCGACAAAGTACCCCGAATTAGTGGGTCCTACCCTAGTAATAGAATGAAAGAACCTGGGTCTCAACCATGGGAGATAAACTCCTCTATGTGGGAGAACTGAAGGGATTCTTCCTATACACTGGTGGCCACTAATGTGAGGTAATGAAGAGGGGGAGGGGTGCTCCAGCCCAAGAGACCTGGCCAGGGTCTATACAAAATTGCTACATAAGTCTGTTACAATAAATTGCCAGCACACAACCCATGTACCTCCAAAAATGTATTCTATTGGATCTTCACTCTAAAGTAAAAAATATTTTCCCCTGTATAGACAGAATGTTATTGAGGGGGGAAAAAAAAAGTTATGTAAAAGGTAAAGTCTTAGGGGGTCCTGGAGGAGGTGATTCCTGAGAAATTGGTCAGGATCGCGTTCTCTAGGGCACTATTTCAGGCCAGGAAATTTATGCTGATGGGATGGAAATCGACCTTGCCACCTACCATCGCCTCATGGATAACACATATGGGGAATACTCTCATTATGGAGAAATATATGCCACTGGCTAGATACTCCTGGTTTAAGCCCTAGGGAGCTCGTGATGACTGGAATTTTACAATGTCCATAGAACTGAAATGTATTTGTTTGGTGAATATGGCGATGAAGTATTGGATTGTTAAACTTGAATGTTTGCGTGCGAAAAAAATCCTGTAAGTTATTGTGCACTGGAAACTGCTGTGCTATGTCTTTATGTTCAATAAAAACCTTTCTGATAATAAAAAAAAAGGAAAGTCCTTCGCAGTCTGTAGCCTTTAAAAATAATCAAAATATTGCCATTATCAGAATGCCTTTTTTTTTATTTTATATATATATATATATATATATATATATATATATATAATATATATATATATATATATAATTTTAGACTTGTTTTTTATTTTTTTATTTATTTAAATTGTTTTCTTTTTTCATTTTGATAGCATTTTATAAGAGCTGCGACCAGATGTGGAAACAGAGTGTTTGGACCTCGACCATTTCCAGCCATCTTGCCACAAAGTATCTTAAAGAAGGAGGACTTCTCACCTTGTCTGGTGCAAATGCTGGGTTATCTGCTACCCCAGGTATAACTTTCCACAGCAAATGTTTACATTTTTTTTTTTTTTTGACAATCTGACATATGTATAAAATTTAAAGACTTGGGCATCCCATACATTTCAACATTTGACAAGACCATTCTATTACAATCAACCATTAGATCTAGCAAAACTATGTAATTTGAGGACCTACCTAGTCTGGTTGTGCAATGATTGCATTGGATAGATTGTAACCTGTGGGGGTGAGCTTTAGATGGTGCTGTTGCTGGCCCTCCCCCCCCCCCCCCTTATAGATTGATGTTTGCAACCCCTCACCTGAACATTGTAAAGTATGAGAGGTCAGCCTGTACCTTTTTTAAATTGGAGCTGTGCTATCCATATAATCCAATTTTTGGGGAGCCAATGAACAATGGCTACTAGCTCAGATCTGGGACCTGAAAGTATCTACTCATTGGCTCATAAAGGGTCACTAAAGGAATTTTTTTTTTTTAGCTATACAGCTTCCTTTACCTTACTGCAGTCCTGGTTTCATGTCCTCATTGTTTTGTTTTTGCTCTGATGTTGCTGTAATCCTTCTCTGTTCTGAACACTTCCTGGTTGTCTGTTTCCTGATGAAAAAAGTCATGGGAGCTTTCTCTCTGTGGTCACTAATCAAGGAGGTATGATTACTGTGTGTCTAAAACCCCTCAACACCAATCAGTTTCGTTTTACAAACCATCACTGCCCTGTATTGGCTCTGAGTCTCTGTACATCACAGAAGCAGGAAACGGCATGTAAAAACGAAACTGAAACTGTAGGTACATTTATATGATTGATTTTTAATCATTTTTAAAAGGAATCCGTTAACTATTATGTCTCTATACCCTGTAAACAGTCATTTCAGCAAAAAAATGTTTTGCTTTACAACTCCTTTAACCTTCTGAGCGGTATTCCCGAGTCTGACTCTGGGTTAGATTTTCTGGCTACTATCGGTAACCCCGAGTCAGACTCGGGCTTGCCTCACTGCAGCCACAGACAAAGTTACTTACCTTGTCCCTGGATCCAGCGATGGGACCTCGCTCAATTCATACAGTGCCTCTGAGTCCCGTCGATCTCCGTTGCCTGCGACCTTACGACGCACGGGAGCTGAGAACGGCGCCAAATTCAAAAAGGTAAACAAACACAATATATAAAGTATACTGTAACTGTAATCTTATAGATTACAGTACTGTATGTAAAAAATACACACCCCCCTTGTCCCTAGTGGTCTGCCCAGTGCCCTGCATGTACTTTTATATAATAAAAACTGTTCTTTCTCCCTGCAAACTGTAGATTGTCCATAGGAACCAAAAGTGTCCCTTTATGTCAAAAATGGTTTTAGAGCAGCTAGAAAACAGTGATAATAAATTATAATCACTTGCAGAATTGTGCGATAGCGATTTGTGGGGAAATTCGTCATAAAAAAATAAAAGTAATGACAGCAACAATTCTGCAACTGAGCAAATTTCAGTGATTTTGAGTTGATTACATTATTGAATCATTTTTATTTTAAATATATTATTATTTGTTTATAATTTATTATATTATAATTTTGTTTTTTTTTTAAAATGTCTTACCCGGGATGCCAACTAGACTCTTGTTTGGTCATATTTAAGTGAGTTATTCCTAAGAATTACAGGCCTACAGTATAAAACGCCAAATTTCCTTGCAAATAATGGTACCGCTTTCAGCATCTTTTTTCTGAAATAAGCATACTGCCAGGGAGGTTAAAGCGGATCTCCACTCTAAAGTGGAGTCCCGCTGATCGGAACCCTCCCCCCCTCCGGTGTCATTTGACACCTTTCAGGGGGGAGGGGGGTGCAGATACCTGTCTACAGACAGGTATCTGCACCCACTTCCGGCCCTACGATACGGGCAAATGACGGGTTTTTTCCTTCCTTCCCGTCCGTCCCCCGTTGTATGCTGGGAACACTCGGCTCCCAGCACACAGCGGGAGCCAATCGGCGGGCGCAGCGCGACTCGCGCATGCGCCGTAGGGAACCGGGCAGTGAAGCCGGAGCGCTTCACTTCCTGGTTCCCTCACCGAGGATGGAGGGGGGAGCAGCAGGGTGACGAGCGATCGGCTCGTCATCTGCTGCGATCGGCGCTGGACTCCAGGACAGGTAAGTGTCCTTATATTAAAAGTCAGCAGCTGCAGTATTTGTAGCTGCTGGCTTTTAATATATTTTTCCCGTGGCACATCCGCTTTAAGGTTGCATCCAATGGGTTGATCATTGACATTCTACGCTTGGCAACAGATGGACACATGTTGTAGTTGGCTATGAGATTTGCCCATTGGTTAGTCACCGAACAGGTTGCGGTTCTTCTAAAACTGGAATAGAATTATATGGACCTTTTTAGAGTTGTTCGTCGCATTCTTCTTTGGTGGTCTCTATTTCATGGATATTGCCTATTGGAGTGGAGCAACCCCTTTCCCATTTACTTATTAAAGGGGAGCACCAGCGTGTATGTTCATTAACAGAATCGTTATCTTGCAGAAGAATATTTACTGATTATCTCTGACTTCAACACTTTGAAGAAGCATGCTGCAAGTCATAGAGAAGTTAGAACTCCTAATCGGTATGCTTGTTCTGGATTGCAAAATCCGACAACAATTGTCCGATGGAGCATACAAACGGTCAGATTTTCCAACAAACCCCTGCCATCACACATTTGTTGTCGGAAAATCCGATCGTGTGTACGGGCCTTTAAAGGGGTTGTAAAGGTTCGTTGACCCTGAAGAGCCTGGTGTCACCATGACTAATGCTCAAGCTAGAAAACATGCGTTGTGCCCGTTGGCTGAGAACACAAAAGTGCTCAGTGAGTCCATGACTGTGTATGACACTACAGTCTGGTTCATATGAATTTATTCTTTTTGGCAGAAATCATCTTCCCTCCTCCCCATATGAGACATTACTGACCGCTTAGATGAATGTAGGACTGTAGCCACAGGTGCTGGAGTCCTGATATAGAACAGGGAGTACTGAATGCTGAAAAATAAGGTCACTTTTCTTTTTTTCTTTTTAGTGGTCATCTTTCATGTGCTATGACCATAGACATACATGTTTGATCACTGCTGCCAGAGATTTCCTCCCGCTGTAAAAGGATCAGATTGTACAGAAGACCTTTGCCTTATGACATCTATCCCTTTGCTGTTCTGCAATATTTGTCCTTTGATCCTGGAGAGCTATACTTAGTCTCATTCGGAAACCCACGGAAAAGAGAAATTACACACAGTGCTGTATGTTTATATGGGGCTTATTATATTACATCTGCTGACCTCTGATCTTACAAATTACCCGGAACTCTATACTATGTTGTTGCATCATAATAACCACATATAGGCGCTTGTTTTGTAGGAATGTCTTTATTCAGCAGACATGTGCCTTTCATTATATAGAATAGAGGAGTATTGCAAAACAAGGATTGGGAAACCTTTTACTTGGGATGATCTGGCTTAATTAACAAAGCCTGCAGAAAGAAGAGCAGACAGACAAACGGATGATTAAGTCCCCTTTCACACTTATACGACTTGTCTCACGATTTTGTACTGCAAAATCGTATGACAAGTCATTCTCCATGATTTTCAATGAACACCATTCATACTGGCACGACTTTGGTCCGATTTCCATGCGAGTTGATGTCCATAGACCTCAATGTTAAACCCCTGAAGTAGCATGCAAATCGTACCTGAATAATATAGACACGATTTCAGTACGACTTTGTAAGCACAAGCAGCTTTTTAACCCTTGTCCCACCCAATCCTTTCAGCATAGAAGCTCCTCTCGAGCACATTTTTCCACCAAACATTCACTTCCTGGTTATTCCCTCAGGAACAATGTGCTCCAAACAGGTAAAAATAAGAGACGTCCTCGATAATGAGCAAATCATTTGATTTTATCCGTGAGTGCCCAGCTATTTATGATTTGTGTGACCCAAACTACAAAGACAATATCCCACTGACCGCCAATGTAAGGGACATTCTTCCCACTGATCACCAATGTAAGGGACATCCTTTCCACTGACCGCCAATGTAAGGGACATCCTTCCCACTGACCGCCAATGTAAGGGACATCCTTTCCACTGACCACCAATGTAAGGGACATCCTTCCCACTGACCACCAATGTAAGGGACATCCTTCCCACTGACCACCAATGTAAGGGACATCCTTTCCACTGACCGCCAATGTAAGGAGCATTCTTCCCACTGACCACCAATGTTAGGAGCATTCTTCCCACTGATCACCAATGTAAGGAGCATTCTTCCCACTGACCACCAATGTAAGGAGCATTCTTCCCACTGACCACCAATGTAAGGAGCATTCTTCCCACTGACCACCAATGTAAGGAGCATTCTTCCCACTGACCACCAATGTAAGGAGCATTCTTCCCACTGACCACCAATGTAAGGAGCATTCTTCCCACTGATCACCAATGTAAGGAGCATTCTTCCCACTGACCACCAATGTAAGGAGCATTCTTCCCACTGACCACCAATGTAAGGAGCATTCTTCCCACTGACCACCAATGTAAGGGACATTCTTCCCACTGACCACCAATGTAAGGAGCATTCTTCTCACTGACCACCAATGTAAGGAGCATTCTTCTCATGCTTCATTATAGAGGACCCAAAATTGACCCCTATCTTCACGATTGGCAATGAGGGGATGCACCCAATATCAACGTCTTCTCCGCCTCTGCTTCTCCTCTTCTTCCTCATGCACTGCTACTGCCGCAGCAGCAATGACAACTGCGGTGGCAGGAAAAGGAATTGCCTCACACCAAGTATGTTTTTATTGGTTAATGCCAAAGTTGTGGCAAAGTCGGAGTTGTACTAATCCCAAATCGCGGCAAAATCGCGGCCGCAAAATCGCACGACTTTGAAGTCGTATAAATGTGAAAGAGGCCTAAGGCTCGGTTTCCACTTATGCGACTTGGGACTGCAAAGTTCCATGACAAGTTATACCCCATGATTTCCAATGAGTACCAATTATATCTGTGTGACTTTAAGTCGCAGCGACTTCAAAGTAGTCCCTGCACTACTTTGGTCGCACTGTGATGCGACTTGAGGTCCAGGACCTCAAGAATACACAGGCATTACTTCAAGTCGCATCAAAAATCATGCGACTTTGGGGGTTGCAATAGTGGAAACAGAGCCTTACTGAAGGGTTTGAGAGTGTTCACATAATGCAATGTATTAAGATTCAAAATCCCTGTTTACTTTATTCTGCGCATTCACAAAGCCTTTAGTAAATCAGCCTTATGCTGGTGAGACACACACACACACACAGCGCAAATGGATTAATCCCCTGCTACAGCTAATATATTTTTATATCCGGCCCTGCAGTGCCTGCATCTGATTGGATACAGGTGCTATTTAGCTGGCTATTTTCCTCCCAACTCCTTCCATTTTTTGCTGCAGCCATGAGCATGGTACTGATTTTTTTTTTTTAAAACCATGGCTGGTTTAACCTCTCTTGGTAGACAAGGAGTTAATTCTTACCAGTGGACACAAATTGGTATAGAAGACTAGAGCTAGCTATCCAGGGAACAATTTTTGTCTGCATCCTGATCAAAACGGTCAATATTCGCTCAGGGGTTGGCTCCCACTCAACATCCCTCAATGGGAAGGGTAAAAAAAATAAGAAAATTAATCATTAGCGAAGGTAAAGAGCTTTTAGGTAAAAGGATTCAGGGTGGCTCTAAAGCTACCTAATCACTTTTACAGGATGTGTGTATTACGTCACTTGCAGTTTCAGAACTGTCATTGCCCCCCTCCCCTAATCGCACCCCTCTAATGGCTGCAATGCGAAGTGACGTATAGCTACGTGATTTCGCGCAGCCGAGCTGACCTGGCGGCTGGTCGGCTAGTGGTTAAAGGGGTTGTAAAGGTAAACGTTTTTTTTCACCTTAATGCATTCTATACCTGTACGTCCTCTTTAAGTGCCCAGCCGTGGGTCGTGGGTGCGCGCCCGCGACCCGGTCCGAAGTGCCGCGGACCCGATCGCTGCCGGAGTCCCGCGATCGATCACAGGAGCTGAAGAACGGGGAGAGGTGTGTGTGTAAACACACCTTCCCCGTTCTTCACAGTGGCACTGTCATTGATAGTCTGTTCCCTGATATAAGGAAAGGCGATCAATGACCTCACACGTCCAGCCCCGCCCCCTTCAGTTAGAAACACATATGAGGTCACACCTAACCCCTTCAGCGCCCCCTAGTGGTTAACTCCTAAACTGCAATTGTAATTTTCACAGTAAACCATGCATTTTTATAGCACTTTTTGCTGTGAAAATGACAATGGTCCCAAAAATGTGTCAAAATTGTCCGATGTGTCCGCCATAATTTCGCAGTCACGAAAAAAATCGCTGATCGCCGCCATTAGTAGTAAAAAAAATAAATATATTAATAAAAACGCAATAAAACTATCCCCTATTTTGTAAACGCTATAACTTTTGCGCAAACCGATCGATAAAGGACGGCAATTTTGTTTGGGAGCCACATCGCACGACGCAGTGCCGAATCGCAAAAAGGGGTTTGGTCCTTTACCTGCAAATTGGTCCGGGTCTTAAGTGGTTAAAAAAAAAAATGTTTATCTTTAGTGATCCTTTAAAGCGCTGAGTATATGTCATATGTGTATAAAATGCAACAGTGTCACTGGGACATAAGCCTTATCCTTTTAGATGCCAACCTCTTTTTTTACCTGTTTTTATTAATAGGAAATGTATTATAAATCTAATTTTTACAACTCAGGCCAGTAAATTACTAGCTGGGTATCAACACCACCAGGACAGCAAGTGATTGGAAACATCCCAACATACATCAATAAATAATATAACACGCCTGTCCAAAACTAAAAAGTATTGTCAGGATTTGCACTTTAACCTCATTGCATGCTTTTCTTTTTTTGGACCTAGGTATGATTGCTTATGGCATGGCAAAGGCAGCCGTTCACCAGCTGTGTCAGAGCCTTGGCGGTGAGAAGAGCGGACTGCCAGCGAATTCTGCTGCCATAGCCTTACTTCCGTAAGTCTTCTATTTATTTGTTTCAGATTTCGATCCACACTGAATCTGAATGTGTTTTTAGACTGACTGGGAGGTAGCGGGAGGATGCTCATACTGTGCATACAATACACAGACACTTGCCAGGCCGCCTGTCTTATCGATCATGTGAAAATAAACCATTTCTGATTTTTATGGAGCAGGGAAACCTGACTTTACCCTGAAACAAGTTATTATATTTCTGCCAATGTTTGTATCCAAATAAGACAAGCTATTAACCTGCCCCGCATGTTATGTATTTCATTCAATAGAGAATTTCCTTTCAATCTCATCTCATTTAGATTTGTATGTCTGTTCTCAGGAAATGGTAATAGGCCTAGATTAGAATGTGGATTTCATGGACAATAGAGGGGGTGACCCTGATACAATTTGTAGCAGGTGTTAGCCACTGTATCAAAGTCACATGATGGGTGTGCTGGTCCCCGAGAACCGTACAGATTATCGCACTGCAGGAGAGCGCAAGGGATGATGTAATAAGTCTGGGGCCAAGGTAGCAGTAAAAAGTAGGTAAAAAGGGGTTTAAATTCTGGAGGCCTAATGCATTAAAGCGTAGGTCCACACAAAAATTGAACCTCCGCTGTCCGGATTACCCCCCCCCCCCCCCCCCCCCCGCTCCGGTGTCGCATTTGCCACCTTTCAGGGGGGAGCAGATACCTGTCAACGACAGGTATTTGCACCCACTTCTGGGCATAGATGGCTGCATCATATGCGAGTATCTACGCCATGTCCGGCACCCCCTGTCTTCTGGGAAACACACAGGTCCCAGAAGACAGCAGGGACCATTCAAATCGCGTAACGTGACTCGCGCATTCGCAGTAGGGAACCAGGAAGTGAAGCCGCAAGGCTTCATTTCCTGATTTCCTTACCGAAGATGGCGGCAGCAGCATTGGAGAGCTGAGCGGTAGATCGGCTTCGGGCGCCGACATTGCGGGCGCACTGGACAGGTAAGTTTCCTTATTTTAAAAATCAGCAGCTGCAGTATTGGTAGCTGCTGACTTAAAGCGGAGTTCCACCCAAAATTGGAACTTCCGCTTAACCCACTCCTCGCCCCCTTACATGCCACATTTGGCATGTAATTTTTTTGGGGGGTTAGTGGGGGCTTCAGGAGGAGTGAGACTTCATGTCCCACTTCCTCCTTCCGCCGAGGGGCTGGTAAGGCGAATAGCTTAATCGCCTACAGTGGCCCCTCCCTGTAGGCGATCGCCTGGGACACATGACAGGTCCCATGCGATCGCCTGTCCAATGAGAGAGCGCAGCGCCGCTCGCGCATGCGCAGTGGGTGCCCGGCCGTGAAGCCGAAAGCTGTCACGGCCGGGTGCCCACACTTAGGATGAAGACGCCGGCCGGGGAGGGGGGGAGAGGAGCGGAGCCCCGGTCAGCGCGTCGCTGGGACGTGGAGCAGGTGAGTGTGTGTTTATTAAAAGCCAGCAGCTATACTTTTTGTAGCTGCTGACTTTTAATAAACACAAAAAATGCCTGGAACACCCCTTTAAGGAAAAAAAAAAAAGATCGGTAGACCTACGCTTTAAGTGGCCAGTGAGAATTTTGATTATCGTATTTACATATTATTTTTTTTTATTTTTTTTTTTATTTTTTTATGTCAACCCACGACCTATACATCGATCAATAAAACAAATAATAGTGCGCTAAACCTCAAATTAATAATTTATTCCAGTGGATAAATGACAAATGGTGATCATATAAAAATATACAAAAAAGTCGACATGCACAAAATATATAAAAATTATTGAATGCTGACAAAACGTGAATAAAATCACTCCATGCTCTGTGACAGTCTCTTCAGGGAATATGTACTGACAGATAATCACCACCACCTCAGTGTGCAATGCCTGCTCACCTCAAAGGAAGACCCCCTTGGGTTTATTGGCACTTTCAATTAGGCCCCTTTCACACGGGCCGCCTGTCAGTTTTTTTTTTTTTGGCGGACCTGAACAGGTGCTCCATGCTTGTCTATGGAGCGTCGGATGTCAGCTGACATGTCCGCTGACATCCGATCCGATAAAATCAGACGTATGGCGATACGTCGCCATCCGTCCTGGCGGATCGAATCAGGCGAGATCTGATGAAAACGGACATGCTGTCTGTTTTAGTCCGATCTCTCCATAGCAAGCAGCGGCACTCAACAAGCCCCTCCCCCGCTCAGTGAGCAGAGAGGGAGGGACCTGTCACCTGCCAGCTCAGCAGGGATCAACAGAGATCTCCCGCTGAGCTGGCGGATCGCTGCAACGGATCAGTCCCTGTGTGGAAGGGGCCTAATACTCCAAACAAAGATCAGCTTGATCATACAAGTTTTTCAGCTAATGGCTCCAGGATTACCAGGACATACAATACTTCTACTTCGCAGATAGAGAAAGGAGCTGTGTGTTAGTGGGCGTCCTGACACTCCTGTTCGCCCCCTCAAGAGGCTTTCTACCAGCTCTACCATAGAATTACCTGTAGTAACCTGCCACTTTGTGTTGGTCTATCGCATAAAATCCCAATAAAATTCATTTAGGTTTTTGGTTGTGACTTGATAAAATGTGGAAAATCTCAAGGGGTATGAATACTTTTTCAAGGCACAGTATATACGTTTTCACCCAAGCTTAATGGATGCATGGCTGTTCATAGCACAGAGTGAGGTTCAGATTTGTGCAAAGTGATAAACGAATGTTCAGAGAACAGAATGGAGGCAGTAGTGTGAGAAGTTGAAATGTCAGATTTAGGGGACAGTGGGGTTGATTTTCTAAAGGCAAATGGGATGTTTACTTTGCAAAGCGTAGAGAATGAGGAGAAACTTTGCAGACTTCCATCATCAATCGCAAGCAAGCACATTTTTATTTTCTTGCTTGCACTTGCAGTATACATACTATGCCTTGAAAAAGTATTCATACCCCTTGACATTTTCCACCTTTTTGTCATGTAAAAACCTAAATGTATTTTATTGGAATTTTCTATAATAGACCAACACAAAGTGGCACATAATTGTGAAGTGGAAGGAAAATAATAAATGGTTTTCAAATTGTTTCACAAATAAAATATGTGAAAAGTGTGGCGTGCATTTGTATTCAGCCCCCCTGAGCCAATACTTTGTAGAACCGCCTTGTGCTGCAATTACAGCTGCAAGTCTTTTTGGGGATGTCTCTGCCAGCTTTGCACCTGTAGAGTGACATTCCATTGTAGCTCTGGCTGTATGTTTAGGGCCATTGTCCTGCTGGACGGTGAACCTTCGCCCCAGTCTCCAGGTTTTCTTCTGATTGCCCTGTATTTATGGCTCCATCCATCTTCCCATAATCTCTGACCACCTTTCCTGTCCCTGCTGAAGAAAATAATAATTTTTCAAGGTAATGTAAAACCAAAATGTACACCATGCCAAAAAGTGTCCTGGTAAAAATGTTTAATTATAATAATGCAAACTCACTGATGGCTGCCCTCACACTATGGGGTTGATTTACTAAGGCTGGATTCACACCTATGCAGTTTTAGTGCTTTTTGCATTTTGCAGATTTGCACTACAGTCCATTTAACATGGTTTCCTATGGAACACGTTCTGTAGTGCAAATATGCAAAATGCACTGAAAAATGCATAGGTGTGAATCCAGCCTAAAGGCAAATCCATATTTCACTACAAGTGCACTTGCTGTAAATCTGAGGGGAAGCTCTGATGATTTTTTATTATACAATCGTGTACTAGCAAAAATGCTGTTTTTTATTCTTCTTGCATGTCCCCCTCAGATCTACAGTGACCACTTCCAAGTGCGCTTGTAGTGCAAAGTGGATTTGCCTTTAGTAAATAAACCCCTATGTCCACATAAACCATAACCAAACTATTCAAACTGAAAGTGTTGCGCTATTCATAAAAAAATGCATAAATCCATAACCGAACATAAAATCAAGGGAAAAACCAATAAACATAATCCACATGTGCAAAAGAGAACGTTTACCATATTTATCGGCGTATACCGCGCATTTTTTTGCCCTTAAAATCAGGGCAAAATCATGGGTGTGCGATATACGCCGATACCTGCTTCCCGCGCTGTGTTTGAACCACTCCACGACATATACCGAGTGCAGTACACTCGGGTATAGTCGGGCAGGCTCGGCTCCGCTCGCGGTCACGTCCTGTACGTCCTTTACGCGAGAGGAGCCGAGCCTGCCCGACTATACCCGAGTGTACTGCGCTCGGTATATGTCGGCGGAGTGGTTCAAACACAGCGCGGGGATCGGCTGAAAAACACAGCGGGGAGGACACCACGATGGCCGCAGAAGGATGCCGGACTGGACAAGGCCGCCGATGGACGCCGGGCAAGACACCAACGAGGGGCATACAAACTGTAAGTATTTCTTTTTTTTTTTCCCAGGAATTTTCCTTCTAGGTTGGGGGTGCGCGCTATACGCCAGGGTGCGTTATAGGAAGATAAAATCCTCAAAAGTTCATCAAAGATAAAAAAAATAATTGCATATAGTCCAGTAAATCACATGCAGGTACCTAGATAGAATGCAATAAGGTCACGGCTGTGCTCTTGTGCAGAAGGGTGCATTATTACATTGTTTAGCAGGATTCAATGCTCCAGCATGAGTGAGAAACCTCTTCACACACAGAATGTGCACACCCCACTCACAAGCTGCTTGCCAGCTAATTTGACTCCAGGGTAGGAGTCTGACTGCACCTTATCCTAATAACCTCATGGGATGTATGGATAGTATGAGCCGGGATTCCAGGGTGGCTTGTCACATACCAAGAAGATCATCTGTGAGGCAGGTCAAAGGAAAAGACTAGGAGAAACTCATTGGGGTTTATTTACTAAAGTACGGTGACGATACGGCTACGATCCCCAGACCCCGTTTGTCCCCGCTTTTGTTTCCGGTTGGTAGCCAGGCTGCGGCAGTTTCCTGATGGACGGGGGCGTTTCCCCAAGAGATGGCACATGCAGCGCTGTGTAAACTGTAGAGGAGGAGCTGGAGCGGCTCCAGCCTGCCCTATACTGTGCTAGTGTTAGTATCGTAGCTGCTCCTCCTCTTCAGCAGAAAAATCCATTGCATAACATGACTCCATCCCGCCCCTCTTCTCCTACCTCTGCTCCCTCCTCCAATCGCGCTCCTGGCAGCATAGGGGAGAGGACCGAGTACAGCATTCCTCCCCTTCCCTCCGGTTCTGCAAAGCGCTATGGGATTTGTAGGCAAGAAGTAGTACAGAGTGAATGACCACAAGCGGGTGCGTTTTTATTCCAGCAGGTAACATAATACAGTTTTTCTCCTTCACTGGTGGGCACTGACAGGCAGATATATATATCTATATATCTCTCAAATATATGTGATAGTCGGAGACACCGCTGCTGAGCTATAGAAGGGCTCTGGGGGGGAGACGACACCTGAGATGTAAGGAAGCACTCCACTGGATGGGGACAGTGACATCAGAGCACTGATTCTGCATTATGGTGTTCAGTGTTCCGCCTATCACGGATGTCCTCTCGTCCGAGGATGAGAAGGCATCCGTGATAGGCGGAACACTGAACAGAGGCCTGTGACGAGATCCTTCCTCGCCCAGGTCCTGCTCTCCCGACACTCCTCTACTACCAGTGAGTCAGCTTGCAGATTGCAACGTCTGATGGTCCAGTCATCCAAGGTTCCGGGATCCGAATTACAGCTATGTGCCATTCGGACCCATTAAGAACAAACACCAGGCAGGCTGTATGTAAGTTCCAACAGGACTCTTTATTTTCAAGTACACAGCACACTTTTATACAGAATTTTGGAACATCCCACTCCCAACAACCGCTTTCCTATTGGTCAATTGTAAAGTATATCCAGTCTTCACTCAAGTCCTCCTTGACCATGCAAATGAGGACTTGAAATTGTCAACAGGGATTGGTCCAATAGCTTGGATAGAAAGACTTGTGTATTGAGACAGAAGCCCCAGGGGGTAATCAATGTACACAATAACCCGGTCTACTTAATTACTACCTCTGAGAGGTTACATTGCTTTAGACAATAGAATGCTAATTCAATACAGCTGACAGGAGGCTTCTGACCTTTAGAACAATAAACACATACATCTTCACACATACATTCTAGATTCAATTAACCTTCAATCCATAGTTTTTTAGCCAGACGGAGTGTCTCCGACACCCGCTCTTAGCCTGCAGAGCACAATAAAAGGTATTTCTCTAGCTGGTTCCACTTAGCATTTCAATAGCCGGTGTCCTTGCATTGAATGTCCCTCTCCTGTGTAACAGATGTCAAGTAGAAACACTTTAATATCTTAAGATCCATGACATTACTTCCCCTGGGAAACAGTCCAACAGCCGCAGTGGGACCCAAACGGGTCAACTCGAGGATGTTGGAAAAGTAGTCTTAAGGTTCCAGGACTGTCCGCTGGGATGACCCATCTGCCTTCCTGTTTTGAGGTCCTGGCCCATAATCGGATGGCAAGAGGCTCACATTCAGTCCTCTCCAAAAGCCCCTGTCCCGGCTAGGTCTGTCACACATCTCCCCCTTTGGCAGGAGACTAACACTGGGAGAGATCCCAATTCCGGTACCCACCCAGTACCCCAGATACCTTGTCCCAAACAGAGCATTACTCACCCAGCCAATCTCTGCCTCTCTCAGAGAACACGCCTGCCGCTGGGGAGAGGCCTGGACTGGCCCTTCTCCCTGGAGTCCTTTCAGCCGCTGGAGAGAAGACAGGGTGGCTGGGCTCAGTTCATCATGCCGTTGGGAATCTGGGCCAACTGGCCACCATTCCTGGGGTATACCAGTGGAGACTGCAGTCCCATCCACTGAGGCTAGGTAAAAATCCCCCGGTGCTTGCAAAGCAAAGCCGACATCCTCCTGTCTCAGTGCCGCACCATGTTCTGGGGTTGTGTCCGTGGAGATCGGAGTCCCATCCACTACCACCGGAACCCCCTCTTCTGTTAGTTGAGAGCAGAGGCCCGGGGCACTCTGCTCTGTTGCCAGCTCTTCCGCTGGGTTGATGTGAGTGGGGACCACAGTCCCATCCACCGATATCCGCTCAAGCTGTAGTGGTGTGCAGCAGCCAGTAGCATCCTGCCCTGCTGCCAGTGATTCAGCTGGGAGTAACAGCTTCACTACCTCAGCTTGTTGCTGCGGAGGGGGGCCAACCGCCCCGGCTCCCTGGAACTCCACAGTTGGTCCCGGTGCTGGGCAGAGATGGCTAGCATTCTGCCCTGTTGCCAGCACTTCTGCTGGGGGTGCATAATCCATAACATCCTCTGAACAGTCCATACATTCTGTAATCTGTGGCTGGGGAGTGATCGCCATCTTCTCACCCTGAGCCTCCGGAACTGCCACAGGGGTGGGGCAGAGGTCTTGATCCCTCTGTCCGGTGACCAGCGCTTCAGCTGGGGAAGTTCCTTGTAACTCCACAAATACTGTCCTTGGTGCTGGGCAGAGCACAGTGAAGTTTGGCCCTGATACCAGCTCTTCTGTTGGAGGCTCCCCAGGTTGTTCTTCCTCAGCAGAAAAGTCTATCAAATCCCCTGTCTCTACAACTGGTGTCTGGGAAAAAAAGGTTCACCATCTCCTGTCCATGGAACCCAGCAGATGCTATGGGTACTGAGCAGAGGTTAGCAGAGCTCGGCCCTGCGGTCAGCACTTCAGCTTTGGGAATGGCAAGCTCCCGATTTTCCACTGCTGATTCATCAGCCAGGATTTCATCACTGTCAGCTGATATTTCCTCATAGTCCCAGGTAAAGGGAACCTCACCCTGCTGCTGAGCGGAGTCTAGCAGCTGTTTGTAGGCAATTTCCAGTTCCCATTCCTGAGCGGCCAGGAATTCCAAATCTTCCTGTAACCAGTGCACTTCCGGGACATTCAGTCTTCGCTCTCTGTGCTCCATTATTTCCTCCCAACGCCACTCCCGATCGCTCCCAAAGTTGGGATCCCTGGACATCCTCCAATACAACAATCCCAGGCCATCATAGTCAAAGCCTTCCGTGGGGCTGTCATCCGCTGACCACGGGCACTCTTGGACTACATACCACCGGAGGGCTCTGTAGCTCTCGTCCAACCGCATCTCTTCCCGGATCAGCCTGCTTAACTCTGCTGTCCACTCCTGCTTTGGTTGTTCCCCCAATAACAACATCCGTACTTCATACTGTGACCAGTACCTTACATGGATGGAGGGGAGAGCTTTTCCCTGGTGTCGCTGCTCGCAGGCTAGCGCTTCTTTCCAGAGTTCGCAGCGGATCGAATCAGACCATCCAAGCAGGACCTCCTCTGATACTGGTCCTCTGCGCTGTATCTGCTTCTCTCGCAACCTCCTTCTGAATTCCTCTTCCATGGTTACTGATATCTGTACCTCTCCTCTTCTTTCATTTGGTGCTGCTTCTTTAGGCGTTGTCACCGATCGCCGTATTTCTGCAATTCTCAGCTCCTGTTGCCGCTCTCGTTCTATCTGTTGTCGCTCTCGTTCTCTCTGTTGCCACTCTCGTTCTCTCTCATCCTGCCGCTGGAGGTCTCTAATGGTATTCTGTATGGCGGTCTCTGATGGGTTCGCACCATATAATGCCAACCGCTGTTGAACTCGCTGCTGGAACAAGTCTTCAACTGACCGGGGTCCTGCATCACCATCCCTCTGATCCATCTCGGCTAGCGCAATGATCAGGGTGGCCTTGTTCTTCCCACCGGTCCCTCCACGGCTCTCAAGCAAGTCTTTTAGCATGGTTCTCCTCCAGGCTGCATAGCTGGTCATTCATGGTGGTGGTTTGGAGTTGTCCCAGTAACTGGAGAGCAAATCCCACCGCTGCCAACCAATGTGACGAGATCCTTCCTCGCCCAGGTCCTGCTCTCCCGACACTCCTCTACTACCAGTGAGTCAGCTTGCAGATTGCAACGTCTGATGGTCCAGTCATCCAAGGTTCCGGGATCCGAATTACAGCTATGTGCCATTCGGACCCATTAAGAACAAACACCAGGCAGGCTGTATGTAAGTTCCAACAGGACTCTTTATTTTCAAGTACACAGCACACTTTTATACAGAATTTTGGAACATCCCACTCCCAACAACCGCTTTCCTATTGGTCAATTGTAAAGTATATCCAGTCTTCACTCAAGTCCTCCTTGACCATGCAAATGAGGACTTGAAATTGTCAACAGGGATTGGTCCAATAGCTTGGATAGAAAGACTTGTGTATTGAGACAGAAGCCCCAGGGGGTAATCAATGTACACAATAACCCGGTCTACTTAATTACTACCTCTGAGAGGTTACATTGCTTTAGACAATAGAATGCTAATTCAATACAGCTGACAGGAGGCTTCTGACCTTTAGAACAATAAACACATACATCTTCACACATACATTCTAGATTCAATTAACCTTCAATCCATAGTTTTTTAGCCAGACGGAGTGTCTCCGACACCCGCTCTTAGCCTGCAGAGCACAATAAAAGGTATTTCTCTAGCTGGTTCCACTTAGCATTTCAATAGCCGGTGTCCTTGCATTGAATGTCCCTCTCCTGTGTAACAGATGTCAAGTAGAAACACTTTAATATCTTAAGATCCATGACAAGGCCCTTCTGGGAAAATTTGTGTTCGGCCTATCACGGAACAGTCTGAGGAGGAGGCGTGGCTTTTAAATCATGGATGCCCGCAGCCTGACGGAGACTGTCATCGGCGTATAAGACGACCCCCGACTTTGGATGCATTTTTTTTGCATCCAAAAGGTCGTCTTATACGCCGGAAAATATGGTATATCATATAATCCTTCCATAAACATATACCACATACACTGCATATATAATTTGAGAAATATATGCTTATAAAATCATTTACCATTTGCCCAAAAAAAATGTCCCTGGATTTAATTTTGAAAATTTGGTCACCTTATACTAAAGGCAAGTGCATTACAAGTACACTTGGAAGTGCAGTCGCTGTAGATCTGAGGAAGACATGCAAGGACATTTCAGATCTTCCCCCTCAGATCTACAGCGACTTCACTTCCAAGTGCACTTGTGGTACACAGTGTATTTGCCTTTTATTAAATCACCTTCAGAGTTTAGTAATTGAAAGCTTGCATGCAGGCACCCAGATGGATGCAATAATATCACTGCTGTAGCTCCCGACTCAGGTTTCATTTAAACTAACATTATCAAGGGATGCAGGAGTATAGCGATGATGTTTACCAAAGTTGTATTTGTAAGCATAATCTGCCAATTACCTCCCAGGAAGTGTGGAACGCGCACCACTTTTTAAACGTATTTGCAAAGTGAAACGTATTGGGGTGCAAACTTTTTTTTTAAAGTGAACAGCCTATTTGCCTTTACTAAATCAACCCCAATATTTAAATCTGATATGTGTAAAGTGATTGCAGACGGTTCAAAGGACAGGTTTGAGATCAGATGTGTACAAAGTGGTTGCAAGCCATTCGGAGGATAGCACAAGGTTTAGATGTGTGGAAACTGATTGCCAGAGGTTCAAAAGACAGCATAAGGATCAGACATGTGCAAAGCGATGGCGGAAAAGTGGTGGACAGTGTAGGGTTAAGATGTCTGCAAATCGATTACAAGAGGTCATTGTAGAGTGTTACTTACAGTGTAATGGCCAGGTGTGTGTGTGTGTGTGTGTATGTGTATATATATTGATTATGGAAACTTTTTAGGGGAAAGGGTGAAAATAAGGAAAAGTATAGTGAATTTGCATAGGTGTATATGGTAGAGGAGAGTAAAGACTGTGCACCTCTGTTTTCTCTGTTGTGCAACAGAGATGATGTCAAACATATGTAGCCAGGCTGGAATAGGAGTTTCCTTATAAAAAAAATTCTACCGGGAGCTGCTCTGTCACCCGTGGCCCCGCACCTCCTGCCATCCCCCGCTGGTGCCCCCCCCTACTAACTGGAATGTAATGCGAGTGGCGCTCCTAGACAAACATCTGGATGCTCTGCCCTCTTCCCTATTGGTATGGAGAAAGAGAGACAATGAGAGGCAGCAGAGGACCATGGGACTTGAAGTCCCAGTATGAAGCGGCCTTACTGACTTAAAAAAGGGGTGGGACTACAAATCTCAGTCTGCATTGCAGAAAGAGAGAAGAATTGTGGGACAGACTATAAAGTGGATATGCAAAAAGAGGGGAGGTTGGGACTTTAAATGAAGCACAATTAAGTGCCTCCATCATGGTATTAGGTACAATCAAGAGGGGAATTGGGACTTTAAATGAAGCAATAGGATAGTGGAGGTAAAAATAAATAAATAAATATAGTAACATGAGTCGAAGGACAGTAAATAATATATTTTGTATATACATAATTTACATGCACAAAACATTCATATGGTGGAAAAATAAATACATAGCGGCATATGATTGCAATATTGGGTATATAAAACATAATTGTAGAAAATAATATGGCAATAAAATGCCAAAGGCAACATGCTCGGCACCCGCATATGAACCTAGGTAGACCCACTGCATATTATATAGCAGTACATAGTAAGTAGATAAGTGGAATTCCATATAAGTTGTATCTGTAGCATCAGGTATAGCTCTACGCGTTTCGTGGATATGTCCACTCGTCAGGAGCAGATGCAGCAGAATTCCTAGGGAATATTGGATGGTTTGAATGTTATTATATAGTAAGCCAATATAAATAAATCAAGATAATATACATAAATCATGGATAATCAGCCAAACGCACTCACCAACCCAGACAACGAGTGCAGCGTGCAGCAAACGGTGCAAGGTGGGCTGGGAGCAAGACATCTCCACGGGGCGGCATATATAAAGATGCGAAAATGGAAGGAGTCCAGTAGTGCAGAATTAATAACAGGGTCTCAATGTGATTGGGTAATACGAGATTCTTAAGATGGAAATATCTGGGAACAAATAATATAGTAAGTATGTGTAACTTGTATAACCATAATATGTTGTACATAATAGTAATTAATGGTGAAGGATATATTTGAGGATATATTAAAAAATATTGGATGAGGAATAACAAAAACATTTTATTGCCATATTATTTTCTACAATTATGTTTTATATACCCAATATTGCAATCATATGCTGCTATGTATTTATTTTTCCATCATATGAATGTTTTGTGCATGTAAATTATGTATATACGTAATATATTATTTACTGTCCTTAGACTCATGTTACTATATTTATTTATTTTTACCTCCACTATCCTATTGCTTCATTTAAAGTCCCAATTCCCCTCTCGATTGAGACTATAAAGTGGACGGCAGACCAGGTCCCAACCTCTCTTGCTTCCTGGATCCCATTGCATGGGCACCATCTCGCTGCTGTGTGAGGGCATTGCGGCCTGCCACTTAATACACAGCCTACAGTAAGGTGACCAGATTTTTTAAATGAAATCCGGGTACATATTTATTTTTACTGGTAATGGTGGCAATCGGCAAAACCTCTGCCTGTCGCCGCCGCCCGCCTCACAGCCTGTCAACTCTCCGGCCCCCGGCTACTACCGGGTGGGGAGCGGAGGAAGATCACTCCGCCAGGAAAAGCAAGGCAATAGGCAGGCAGCTGGCTAGGACTTGAGCCAAGGCAGAAGAACATGGGAGCGGAATGGGCACCCGAAACTGAAGAATTATTTACTCCGCTTCGACCAAAACATGATAATCAGAAAGGGGCACAGATAGTGGAAAAAATGCCCCCCAAGCTAGTAGGAGCGGCCGAGCTGGGGGTGTAATTCAGATTTTTTTTTTTTTTTATTCTGCACTGACTGTCTTTGAAATTGCCACAACCCCTGTTCATATCCAATCCGGGGACAGACTTGGTCTGGGGACAGTGTCCTCAATCCAGGCACTGTCCCCAGGAACCGGGGATGTCTGGTCACCCTAGCCTACAGCTCCAGCCCTAGAGGGTCCAGACATTGCCCGCTTCCTGAAGGGCAGTCTGCAGCAGCACTCAACAACGGAGAACTGGCCGATCAACATCTCTGTCCCTCTGCAGCAAGGAGAATCGTTGATCGCCCCCCTGCGGCAAACTGCTGTCAGGATTGGTGAGGGGGCCTTTGCCCACAGATTCTATTGCCTTTCATACACATCACATGCTGAACACTATGCACAGACAACTTCTACCTGGATCACACAGAGGATTGCTATAACACAGAATCGGCTATCTTGTCTTGTTCCTCATCACTTTACCACACTAAAATTCTTGTTTATAAGCGCCAACTTGCCGGTGAAGCCAGTGCAAGGCCTTGCTCCTAGAACATCATTGTTGCTTTTAAGGGGGACCGGTTGCTGATTTCTAAATTATTTTATCCCTCATTGAGTTTTGAGGTACTATAGGCCGGCCTGGGGTTCCCCTTCAGCAGTAGTAATGCCTACAGAAATCAATAGTTTTTTTTATTTTATCTGAGGAACTCCGCTATTGTTTGTTACTGTCTACGTTGGTATCATTTATTTGTTGCTGCTAATTGTTAATCTGACTGCTTCAACCGAGTCTTTGCTGTTTATCCATGACTTGGCTGACCAACATCCTTGTTTTTTTTTTTTTTTTTTCAGTATTTTCTCTTGACTAAGTAAATTTGACAACTGTATGGCTGAACTCGCATTGCACAGACATTGCATGTGATCTGCACAGCAGTGCGGGTGCGAATCACATGATATGTCTGTGTAATAGTGTGAACCCAGCCTTGAGGTAAAAAAAAGTCCCACCAGCAGTATCCCTAAATACTCACTCGCTCTAACGCTGTGCCCATCTGCAGCCACTCTCTCCCCCTGCATTCAAAAGGACAGAGAGACTGCAGCAGGTGCCAATCAAATCGTGTGAGAATAGAGTGGGGGATTGGGCAGGCTTGCAAGCCTGCACATCTAGCGTCATAGCAAATGGCTTGCTTTGGTGGCAGACACAGAAGAGGAGGAGCCCAGAGCGCCTGTGGACCGCAGAAGAGGAGGTTCAGGGACGCGCTGTGCGATTTGCATGGCACAGAGCTGGTAACTATAATGTTTATTAGTTTAGGAAAAAAATGTAACTCTTACAACCGCTTTAAATCAGAAATACAGCTAAAAAAAAAAATATATTGTCTTCATCAAGAAGAGGGAAAAAATATAATGTTGTTTTTGGCCTTTAAAAAAAAGATGTACAAAAACATCCACCACACGGCCACTGGAGTTTTCAGCCAGTTGACAAGTCCCCCAAACTCAGGCACGGTGCCTTTCTGGGCCTGGATTTCAACTTTTGGAACATTGGCATTGTCAGACTTGTACGTACCTGGTCGACGAAGCCAAATGGAGCAGAGGAAGGTCCTCCTTGTGGATCCAACTTGTGGCCCCTGGTAGTGCAGATAGGAGGCGCGGCAGTGCAGAAGGCTATGAGAGTCTGGTGAGAAGCTTCAGAGAGGCGGCTCAGAAAGGAAGATGATCCACTCAGGCGGCAGGCAGGTAGGTACACTGGAGGGTGAGACTAAGCAGGAGCAGAGGAGAGTGGTCAAGTAACAGGCAGGGTTGACAACGGTCAGACAATGTGGTACAGAGGAGCAGGCAGATTCAGGATCAAGGGCAAGCCGAGGTCAGATGCAGGCGGAAGGTAGGAGAAGTCCAAATAACAAGCTGGGTGATCAGGAGGTGAAGATTCAGGCACACAGAGCCGGTACAGGGTAAACGGAGAGCTGCGGATCAGACAGCACTGGTCTGAAGTATTCCAGCCGTTTAAATGGGCAGTTTGGCGACAAGCACCGTGCACACAGGCACACCACCGCGCATAGGTGCACGTGCCCGCAGACCAGCACGCCCAGGGGCATGCACAACAGCTTGCGCACCGGAGGGCGCACGATGACTAGCAACAGGGCGAACCAGCAAGGGGAGTTCTCTGACAGGCATCCTTTCCTCCCCAACTTAACTCCAATCGGAGAATGATCGGCAACCAAGAGAGTTGTCTCTCCAATAGGAAGACTTTGGAGGTGGTGGTAGCTGAAGCCAGGGTTTGTTTAACAGGTGTTAAAACCATAGTAGTTGCAAGCTGATTATAATTTTTTTTTTTTGTGTGTGTACAAGTTTAAGGAATAATGTTGGTTTTGGAATATGCTTGGCAGGCTCGTCTAAAGCATAATTTAAGCTCAAAGAATTCCAATAAAAAACATTCATAAATGTACAAATATATTGGCCGCTGTGTTGGCGATATTGAGAAGGGTTAACATACAATGCTGCTCTTAGGTGTACAGTGCGTTTTAATAATCGTTATCTTTTTTTTTTTTTTTTTCGTTGCAGCGTTACCTTGGATACGCCAGCCAACAGAGCCTCAATGCCTGATGCAGACTTCAGTTCCTGGACACCATTAGACTTTATCGTGGAGTGAGTACACAGTATTCTCTTATCAGCTGCCAGCCTCTCGCCCCAGACTATGTTCTTCTCATTATATTGTTTACCTTGTAATGTTCTGCTTGGCACAATTACTGTCTGATGCTGTATGCAGTGACAGGATTTCTCTTGTACTGTAAAGTGCCATGATGAGATGTGTGTAATATATTCCTTTTACATACTCTCTTAGCATGTAAAACATTACACATGTTCTGCTGTACCGCTTCCATTTATCACATTTCACCTTAAAGGGTTTGTAAAGGTTTGTTTTTTATTTTCTAAATAGGTTCCTTTAAGCTAGTGCATTGTTGGTTCACTTACCTTTTCCTTCGATTTCCCTTCTAAATGTTTTTTTTCTTTGTTTGAATTTCTCACTTCCTGTTCCTCCTCAGTAAGCTGTTCAAAATGACTTTCCATTGCTCGGACAAGCAATGGGAAAATTTGGTTTGAAGAGTTTTTTGACAGCCGAACAAGTTTCTCGGTCGTGTGTACGCGGCCTTAGAAGGGAAATCCTAAGTAAAAGTTAAGGAATTCACTAGCTTAAAGGAACCTATTTAGAAAATAAAAGACGAACCTTTAGAGCCGGTTCACACTGGGGCGACTTGCGATCCGACTTCATGTCGCCTCAAGTCGTCCCAAGTCGCGCTGTAGAGAAAAACAATGGAAGTGAATGGGAGCTGTGTTAATACACACGACTCAAGGCGATCCGACTTCAGAAAAGGTTCCTGTACTACTTCAATCCGACTTGTAGGCGATTTGTACCCATTGATTTCAATGGAAGTCGCCTCAGAAGTCGGATCACTGTCTTATCTGAAGCGACTTTCCAGGAAGATAACATACATTTCTCAGGCAAATCTCTCCTGCCCCCCTCCCTCTCCCAGAGCTGATTGTTGTTTTATTGGCCACTGGAAAGTCTCCTGTCCTGGAGACGACTTCAAGTTGTGTTGTAAATCGCCCCAGATCGCCCTGTGGTTCATGTTCAAGTCGTGTCGGAGTCGCCTCTGAAAGTCGTGCTGGAAGCCGTGTCGCCCTAGTGTGAACCGGCTCTTACAGTACAAGAGAAATCCTGTCACTGCATACAGCATCAGACAGTAACTGTGCCAAGCAGAACACCACTTGCTTACTGGGCACTTATACCCCCTTCCTGCCCATGCGAAATTTCAGCTTTCAGCACTGCGTCGCTTCAACGTGCCTCCCAAACAAAATTGACATCCTTTTTTTACCACAAATAGAGCTTCATTTTGGTGGTATTTGATCACCTCTGCAGTTTTTATTTTTTGAGCTATAAACAAAAAAGAGCGAAAATTAAAAAAAAAAAAAAAATTCTCAGTTTAGGCCGATATGTATTCTACATATGTTTGGTAAAAATTTTTTTTGCAATAAGCGTATAATGTAAAGTTATAGTGGCTACAAAATAGGGGATAGAATTCTGACTTTTTTTTTTATTATTTTGTTTTTTTACTAGTAATACGGCGATCTGCGAATTTAGTCAGGACTGCGATATTGCGGCGGACACGTCCGACACATTTTTGGGACCATTCACATTAATACAGCAAACAGTGCTATACAAATGCATTGATTACTGTATAAATGTGACTGGCAGGGAAGGGGTTAACACTAGGGGGTGAGGAAGGGGTTAAATGTGTATCCTGGGTGTGTTCTAACTGTGTGTGGAGGGGGACTGACTGGGGGAGGTGACCGATGCTGTGTCCCTATGTACAAGGGACACAGATCGGTCTCCTCTCACTGACAGGACGTGAGCTCTGTGTTTACACACAGAGCTCCATGTCCCTGCTCTGTCATTGCCGATCGCGGGTACCTGGCGGCCATCACAGCCGGCAGGCACGCGCATCGGCATCTCGACGCTGCGCGCCCCCAGTGGCCGAAGGACGTTTGAAGATGTCGTCCCGGATTTATAGAGCCACCTTGAGGCCGTCTTTTGACTATGGCCCGGGGCTCAAGTAGTTAAACACTAGGTAGTTTCACAATGCTGTGGTGCGGTTTGGCCTCAACGCAGGTGCAATGTTGTGTACCCATGGATTTCGTACAGATTATCCACGTTTCCCCATGAAATTTCTATTAGAGCGTGCATTTTTGGTGTATTTACTAAAAGCACCCCTAAGATGCAGCATATATATAATTTTTTTTTTTTGCACAGGCAGTTCTTGTGCCTCCCACCCCTCCCAGCAAAAAAATTACTACATTCTGTAGCTGCTGACTTTTAATATCAGGACACTTGCCTGTCCTGGAATCCAGCGATGTTGGCTTTACAGCCATCTCCATACTGCACATGTGCGAAGCGTGCTGCACTTTGTATATGGCGGTGGGGCAAAGGGGAGGCCGAACTTTTAAATGATTGTGGCGGGATCTCCCAAATGTGGGGACAGGTACCCGGTAAAAACAGGTACCTGTTCCCCGCGAAAGGTGCCAAATGTGGCACCGGGGGGGTTGTCGGATAAGCAAAGCTTCCACTTTTTTGGGTTGAATTTCTATGCAAGTCAGAACAAGTACATATTCTGATTATTCCTTCCATCGGGATAATGCACTATGTCACAGAGCTCAAATCGTCTCAGGCCCCGCACACACGTCCGAGGAACTCGACGTGCCAAACACATCGAGTTCCTCGTCGAGTTCTGTGTTGAAGCCGCCGAGGATCTCGGCGAGCCAACTTTCCTCATTGAACAACGAGGAAATAGAGAACATGTCCTCGGTGAAAAGTGTACACACGCAGAATCCAGCTCTGATCGAGTTTCTGGCTAAATTCTGCCGAGAAACTCGGTCGTGTGTACGGGGCCTCACCATTGGTTTCTTGAACATGACAATGAGGTCACTCTACTCCAATGGCCTCCACAGTCACCAGATCTCAATCCAAAAGCGAAACCTTTTGGGAAGTTGTGGAATGGGAGATCTGCATCATGGATGTGCAGCCTACAAATCTGCAGCAACTGTCAATATGGACCAAAATCTCTCAGGAATCTTTTCAACACCTTGCCACGAAGAATTAATGGAGTTGTAAAGTCAGAAGGTTTTTTATCTTGATGCATTAGGATTAAAAGCCTGTGTCTAGCACCCCCCCCCCAAAACTTACCTGAGCCCCCATATCTGTCCAGTAATGTCAGGAGTCCCTTGGCCCCCCAAGACTTTCCCTTCTGATTGGCTGAGACACAGCAGCGGCATCATTGGCTCCCCTGCTGTCAATCAAAGTCAGTCAGCCAATCAGGACAGAGAGGGTTCGGGGCCGCAGCTCCGTGTCTGAATGGACACAGGGAGCTGTGATGCTTCTTGGATGCCCCTATAGCAAGCCACTTGCTGTGGGGACACTGAACAGGAGGGAGGGGCCAGGAGCACAGAAGAGGGACTGGAGAAGAGGAGGATCTGGGCTGCTCTGTGCAAATCCACTACAACCAGAGCAGGCAAGTATAACATGTTTTTTGTTATTTTTATTGAAAATTAAAGCAAGACTTTACAATCGCTTTAAGGCAGTTTTGAAGGCAAAAGGGGGTCCAAGCAAGGTGTACCTAATAATAAAGTGGCCTGTGAGTGTAGTTTATAGATCATGTTACATCATTAAATATGCAGGTCTAATGCTGACCATATATTTATGCATTTTTACACATTTCTTTTTATCAATGTGATTTTATTTTTGAATTTTTTTAATATAATGAGGTAATTGGATCAGTAACGCTTGAATAACTAGCCTAAAAAAAAATCTAATAGTTTGTTGTTCTCATCATCCTAATAGATGACTATGTTAAATATATTGTAACTTCTGCTGTTGTTGCAGTTATTGCGCTTTTTAATTTCAATTATATTTATTGTTGGTATTGATGTAACTTGCTGTTTGGTCTTGTCTAATCCTCATGCAATAATTGACCCTGATTATTTTTTTTTGTATTTCCTCCTCTACAGAACATTTTATAACTGGACCACCGGGGATAGCAGGCCAAAGTCTGGCAGCCTTATTACGGTGGTCACAGAAAAGGGAAAAACAGAACTTGTTCCCGCACAACTGTAAGGCGGAGAAAGTCCAGCCACAGGGGAGTCTGTCTAGGAACTAGCCAATGTTGTCCTTGAATAGGTTTCTTTTTTTTTTTAGTTTAGGTATAATTAGTTACAATTCTGGATATAAAGAAAAAAGCTAAAAACATGTATTTTTCTTAGCCTCCTTTTATGATGTGTACTACCAATAACCTAAAACGATAAGCTTTTATTGGCATTTTCCTGTATCGTGCATTGTTAAAGTATTATATTCGCTCATACAACTGTCAATGGAATTATTTAGATATTCAATTTAAACTTTGTTCTTGAATAAACTATTCCTTTTTTTTTTGGCCCTTTGAGTTACATTTTGCTTTATTTTCTCTGGGAAATGTAACCTTCTTCCTTCTCTCTTCTTTTTTTTTTTTTTTTAACTTTTTGGGCCCCAGCCAGGTTTTTACTTTATATTACCAATTTCTTTTTTTAACATCATATTGTTTTTTTTTTTTTTTAAAGTATTGTAATTTTTACTGTTGAGTGAATGAATCACACTTGATTTGTTGCTTTGTTGCACTTTTGTTCTTATATTTGCAGATAGATTGACGGCCAAGAGTCTAGGTTAAAGGAGAAGTCCAGCCAAAGCTTGTTTGACTGTATTTCTCCTATGGATCACAGGAGTGCATTTCGTTTTGCACTCCTTCGTCCAGTTTTCAGCAGAGAGAGCGCTGAACTCTGCTCTCTGCTGATGTCACGGATATCGGTTCAGGCTCGGCGTCATCCCGACAATGGATCTGCCTGGTGCCTGGACTGACACCCCAATCAGGCTCTCGGCGAGCCGCTGAGAGCCTGAGACTGCCCACTCCAACTCTCCACAGCTCTGTGCTCCAATGAGCGAGGAGGGAGATGAGTAGAGAACTGTGTCTGCAGCTCTCTGTCAGAGCTCTGAAAACCAAGTGAATGCAGATGTTTGATCGCGCGGTTTTCAGTGCAGATGCAACCAGGGCTGTGGAGTCGGAGTCGAGGAGTCGGAGTCGGGGGAAATTTTGGGTACCTGGAGTCGGAGTCGGCAAACAATACTCCGACTCCGACTCCTACTAAATTTAGATTGGAATAAAAAAAAAAAAAAAAGGCAAGTTTAAATGTCCCAATTCACAAAAAGTTATAATTAATGACTCCTCTACTGTAAGAATTAAGACCAATGCATGCAGTGCCTCACGTAACCGCAAAACGAACACGTTAAGTGACCGTGAAGAAGCATGCTTTTCATGTGCTTCACTATATGGCACGCAACGCACAATTAGGAGCGGCAATACTTATACTTTCCATAGTGTTGTGTTCTGCTTTTACAGGGAACGCATGTTAGAGAACCAGTAAGTGTCCAAATAAAAAAATTCCAACAGGAGTTTTATAAAGCACTAAAAGAAGTTGAAAAGTCAAAACTTACTGTTGAAGAAGCCATCCTTGTTTATCCAGAGATCGTTAGTGATGTGGCCAGAATAGTTACTGCAACGCCACCCACCCAAGTCAGTGTCGAAAGATTATTTTCAGCCCTAAAAATAATAAAGCCCTGGTTCACACTGGGTACGATTTGGAACGATTTGAGATGCGATTTGACATGTCAAATCGCATCTCAAATCGGCGGCAATTGTCGGCAATGGCACTGTCCTAATCAGTGCGACGCCGCATCTGTGATTTCAAAAAGTAGTTCCTGTACTACTATTTGCGATTTCGGGCCGCGATTTACATTAAATTGCTTAAACTGTGCAATACAGTAGACTGTTGGCTTCCCAGCCAGTAGTCCTGTGGTAGGTTGCGTTTCTTTCCCTCAAGGAATGTATAAAATACATTTGCATATTAATACAGAGGAGTCGGAGTCGGAAGTACATAAAACTGAGGAGTCGGAACATTTATCTACCGACTCCACAGCCCTGGATGCAACATCGGATTGCAGTGCTTGAAATAAATAACTTTTCTTCAAAAATATGTGCTTTCCTTTACTGAAGTACACTGCTCAAAAAAACAGGAACACTTTAAAAACACATCAGATCTCAATGGGGAAAAATATTACGCTGCATTTCTATACTGATATGGACTGGGTAATGTGTTGGGAATAAAAGGATGCCACATCATTTGATGGAAAATTATTCCGCCTATAGAGGGCTAAATTTAAAGACACCCCAAAAATCAAAGTGAAAAAAATGATGCAATGAAATTTCATTGCAGCAACTCAAAATGGTAATAGTTTGTATGGCCCCCACGTGCTTGTATGCATAACAACATCAGGGCATGCTCCTAATAAAATGACAGATGGTGTCCGGGGGTATTTCTACCCAGATCTGGACCAGAGCATCACTGAGCTCCTGAACAGACTGAGGTGCATTCTGGCGGCATCAGATGGACCGAAACATAATGTCCCAGAGGTGTTCTATTGAAATTAGGTCAGGGGCCTTTCAATGGTATTAATTTCATCATCCTCCAGGAACTGGCTGCATGCTCTCGCCACATGAGGCCGGGCATTGTCATGCACCAGGAGGAACCCAGGACCCACTACACCAGCGTAGGGTCTGACAATGGGTCCAAGGATTTTATCCCGATGCCTAATCACAGTCAGGTTGCCATTGTCTAGCCTGTAGAGGTCTGTTGGTCCCTCCATGGATATGCCTCCCCAGACCATTACTGACCTACCACCCCACCGGTAATGCTAAACAATCTTACGGGCAGCATAATGTTCTCCACACCCTTTCTGTTACATGTGCTCAGGGTGAACCTGCTTTTGTCTGTGAAAAGCATAGGGCACCAGTGGCGGACCTACCAATTCTGGTGTTTAATGGCAAATGCCAATCGAGTTCCATGGTGCCAGGCAGTGAACACAGGGCCCTCTAGAGGACATCGGGGCCTTAGACCAACCTCACGAAGTCTGTTTCTGATTGTTTGGTCAGAGACATTCACACCAGTGGCCTGCTGGAGGTAATTTTGTAGGGCTCTGGCAGTGCTAATCCTGATCCTCCTTGCACGAAGGATCAAATGCCAGCTTTGCTGATGGCTTAAGGACCTCCTACAGACCCTGTCCAGCTCTCCTAGAATAACTGCCTGTCTCCTGGAATCGCCTCCATGCTCTTGAGACTGTGTTGGGAGACGCAGCAAACCTTTTGGCAATGACACGTATTGATGTGCCATCCTGGAGGAGTTGGACTGCCTGTGCAACCTCTATAGCAGGGATCTTCAAACTACGGCCCTCCAGCTGTGGCGGAACTACAAGTCCCATGAGGCATTGTAAACCTCTGACATTCACAGACATGACTAGGCATGATGGGAATTGTAGTTCCTGAACAACTGGAGGGCCATAGTTTGAGAATCCCTGCTCTATAGGGTCCAGGTATCGCCTCATGCTACCAGTAGTGACACTGACCCTAGCCAAATTAAAAACAATCAGAAAAGGTGAGTAGGGAACAAAATGTCAGCGGTCTTCACCTGTAAAAAAAAAAAAGAAAATCCTGTTTTTGGAATTCCTTAGGGAGTATGTATGTTTTTCAAAAAGAATAATCTTATTGAGATCTAAAATCCACTCGGATACGGTAAAGAGCAACAAAAAGTGCACATTTTATTACCAATAGAGGAGGTATAGATAGACGTATCGCAGTATCCCAAAAGACATAAGTGGTTCAACCAGAATATTAGTATCCAATAGCCCATTTAGGGTACCAATCACCTCCGCCCAGTATCTTTGAAGTTTCGGACATCACCACAATGATGTATTAGCGTACTTGTATTACCACATCTAGCACATGCTGGCTCAGATTTCATTCCAATTGCATACTGGAATTGGGGAGTTCTATAGAGATATGAAGAATAAAGATCAGTGTCAGTCTGTGTGATGGAGAAAGACACCGGGGGCCAGGACCGAAGAATTCATCCCAGACCTCCTCAGGGATAGAACCGATATCTTTTTCCCAGCCAGCCCTAGAGCGAATGGGAAAGTTTAGTAGAAACCTATCTAACAATACTCTATATGTAGCAGAGGTGAGACGTTTTGTTGACCCTGCCTGTACTATTTTATCAAGAACAAGGATAGGGGGAAACAATATCCTAGCAGAAGAGAATTGGGCATGTAAAGCATGTCTTAGTTGGAGGAATTGATAGAAACAATTAGATTGTAAAGAGAACTCTCCCCTTAGATCTTCAAAGGATTTAAGTATACCGTTTTCGTATAACTGAGCTAGAGTTGTTATTCCTAATTTCCCCCCATCTCTGAAAGCCTCTTAGGGCCAAAATTTGAGGAAGTCTATCTTTTTCCCATATGGGGGTGTATCTAGTGGGATAAGAGACACCCTGTATTTTTTTTAACTGTATCCCATATTTTACATATTAACGCACAGGTCGGCATATCGGCAAGCGACATACCCCCTCTTGCACCACCTAGGACATAGGGTGGTAACTGTCCCTTAAATGCATAAGAAAATATTAATTGAGCAGGAAGAAGTGTCTGCACAGACTCCCATTCAGCAAAGTGCTATAGTTGGGATGCAAAAAAGTATATCCTTGGATTAGAAACTGCCAGACAGCCCGCATTTTTGGGGTGTTGTAGAACCTCCAATTTAATACAAGGGTTTTTTTTCCCCGCCATATTAATCGCCTAAATATGGTATTAATCTTAATAAAGATCCGTATGGGTATCCTAATCGGGGGAATTGTGTAAAAAAAATAAAGAAGCCGAGGCATCTATATCATCTTAATTCGATTAATACGGCCTATCAACGAAAAGGGGAGCTTATTCCAGGTTTTACTTTGATTTTGGAATCTAGAAAGTAATGGAAGTATATTATCCACAATATATGACTGTGGGGAGTCAGACATAGTTATACCCAAATATTTTATAGAAGAAACAACCTTAAGATGAGAAAAAGATCATCTGCATACAATTATATATTTTCCTTCATATCTCCCCTAATCAAACCGGTAACATCTGAAGAGGCCTGCATAAGACATGCCAAGGGCTCTATAGCCAGGGCAAAAAGCAGGGGGGACAGTGGACACCCCTGCCTAGTGCCCCAGAAGAGTCTAAAACTGGGAGATTGAAGGCCATTGATCCTAACCGATGCCACCGGAGCGGAGCCAAGCCCAAATTTTTCGAGGATGGCTCATGGGTATGGCCATTCAACACTATCGAAGGCCTTGATTGCGTCTAGCGCCAAAAGGGCATGATTTGAGTGGCCCAGAGCCGGAATCTGCATATTTAAATATGCGCATCTGATATTAAATGCGGTTGACTTATTGGGTATGAATCCTACCTGATCTGAATAGATAATATGTTTAATAACCTTATTTAATCTAGTAGCAAGTATCTTGGCAAGAATTTTAACATCTGTGGATAGTTTAGAAATTGGTCTGTAAGATTCAGGCTGTAGCATGTTTTTATCCTTTTTAGGTATGACTACAATTACAGATTGACCCATAGACCCAGATTCTCAAAGGACTTACGACGGCGTAGCGCCATGTACGCCGTCGTAAGTCCGAATGAGAGCCGCCGTATCTATGCGGCTGATACTTGGAATCAGTTACGTATAAATTTGGCTAAGATACGAGCGGCGTAAGTCTCTTACACCGTCGTATCTTAGGGTGCATATTTACGCTGGCCGCTAGGTGGCGCTTCCGTAGATTTCCGCGTCGAATATGCTAATGAGCTAGATACGCCGATTCACGAGCGTACGTGCGCCCGGCGTATCAAGATACGTCGTTTACGTAGGACATACGCTGGCGTAAAGTTACCCCTCAAAAAGTGCAAAAAACTACAAGGATATGGACAGCCGCACTCCAGTAACTTGAAAAAGACGTGCCCTTTATTGGGTACAGGAAAAAATACACTACAGGTATCAGCACACAGTGGGATAAACAGCTGACGCGTTTCGCATTGAGTGTCAATGCTTAACCACTTGCTTACTGGGCACATAAACCCCCTTCGTTCCCAGGCGAAATCTCAGCGTCCGGCACTGCGTCGCTTTAACTGACAATTGCGCGGTCGTGCGACGTGGCTCCCAAACAAAATTGGCGTCCTTTTTTCCCCACAAATAGAGCTTTCTTTTGGTGGTATTTGATCACCTCTGCGGTTTTTATTTTTTGCGCTATAAACAAAAAAAGAGCAACAATTTAAAAAAAATATATATTTTTTTTACTTGTTGCTATAATAAATATCCCAATTTTTTTTTTAAAAAACTCTTTTTTTTCTCAGTTAAGGCAGATACGTATTTTTCGACGTATTTTTGTAAAAAAAAAAAAAAAAAAATCGCAATAAGCGACTGGTTTGCGCAAAAGTTATAGCGCCTACAAAATGGGGAACAGAATTATGATTTTTTTTATTATTTTTTTTTTTACTAGTAATGGCGGCGATCTGCGATTTTTATTGGGACTGGGATATTGCGGCGGACGTATCGGACACTTTTGACACTAATTTGGCGCCATTCACATTTATACAGCGATCAGTGCTATAAAAATGCACGAATTACTGTATAAATGTGACTGGCAGTGAAGGGGTTAACACTAGGGGGTGAGGAAGGGGTTAACTGTGTAGCCTGGGTGTGTTATAACTGTGTGGGGGGAGGGGGGTGACTGGGGGAGGGGACCGATGCTGTGTCCCTATGTACAAGAGACACAGATCGGTCTCCTCTCCTCTGACAGCACGTGGAGCTCTGTGTTTACACACAGAGCTCCACGTCCCTGCTGTCACCGCCGTGTCACCGACGATCGCGTGTACCCAGCGGACATCGCGGCCGCCAGGTACACGCATCGGGTCTTCGGCGATGCGTCGGGACAGTTTTTACCCGCCGCGCGCCACCCAGTGGCGCGCGCGGGTAATGCACATAGAAGGCCGTGTTTAAACGGCCACTTGGCACTTGAGAGCCGCGCTGCGGACGTATTTCGTCTATAGCGCGGATCTCAAGTGGTTAATCATAGCTATAGATGAAATAAAAAATAACAGGTATACATATACACACAGAAATCTATGCTTAATTGGACCCACCCAGCATGTGATTGACTACAGCAATTAGCCAGTATCCAACACACATGCGGGGGGGGGGGTGGGAAGAAGAGGCATAGGTGAAAAAAGCACACATAAAACAAACTGGCTTGCAAAGTAAAACAAATCTGTAAATACAAGTGTGGACAATAATAAATGTGACCAAAAAGGCAACATATAATTGTGTGAAAATAAAAATAGTAATCAAAAACATATTAAAAGCTAAGGTGTAGCAGGGATGTGGTGTAAATATAAATGTGAATAAAGAAAGTGAGTGGGTGATTAATAAAAATGTATTATAAGCATGTGCTAAATGAAGACCGACAAGCCCCTGTAATCGAAGCATGTGATGTCACTTATATTTAAAGCAAGGACAGAATGATGTGAGCAAGGAACCAATTGCAATACATATTATAATAGAAAAAATTGTGATTGTTATGTCATGTTAAATAAGTGTGTATGAAATGTGAAAGGTATATATGGGTATATATACATAAATATATGTGTAAAAGACATATATGTATAAAGGTGTCATAAAACTAATAATGAACCGGTAAAAGATTATATAAATGCAAAGGTGCCCAGTAGTGTGTGGTGTTGGAAAAAAGTGATAAGTAAAAGAATAGACAGAATTTCGAAAGGTACATCACTACATCACTAAAGGGATGTATCACCTCCCTCAGTGTATGTGTATATGTATAGAGGTCCATTACCGTGTGCTGTGGAAAAGCCCAACAAGGGCAATAAAAAATATATATGTAAATGAATACATATATATATATATATATATATATATATATATACACATATGCACAGAACACATGAAGGCCGTACACATAAGGAGAGGGGGGGGGGGGGGGAAGGGGTACCAAATGAAATGTGTCTTTGGAACTAGTAAATTTTCCAGATAAATAAAACCATGTTTTCTTCATTTTTGAAATTATAGGTAAAATATTAAATGAAAGTAAAAATGAGTGAGTAGAACCCTCTAAAACCAAAATCATGTAAGTGGTAGGTATATTGAAGTATTGTATACATGATGTGGCAATCACAACAAGTGTATGAAACCATACCAAATAGACAATTATGGTGGATAACCTGTGAATCATGAACCAATGCCAGAACCCAATAGGTACATGAAATGAGATATGTGGTTAATCAGGCTAGTAATGGGTGTATATATATGCATATAAGGGAAAACCAATGAAAAAACCTACCCCTCAAAAAGCAGGGGTAAGTCATGTTAGGTATGGACGTCGGAAACGTCGGAACAGCGTCGTGTTTTACGTCGTTTGCGTAAGTCGTCCGTGAATGGGGCTGGACGTAAGTTACGTTCACGTCGACTAGGCATTGAGCGGGCGCAATTTATTTTTAAAATTCGACGTGATACTGAGCATGCGCCATTCGATAAAAGCGTAATTTACGTGGGGTCACAAAACATTTACATGCAACACGCCCCCTACCAGCCTAGTTTGAATTAGGCAGGCTTACGCCGTATCAGATACACTACGCCGCCTTAACTTAGAGCAGATGATGTTTCTGAATACGGGACCTGCCGCTCTAAGTTACAGCGGCGTAGTGTATCTGAGATACGCTACGCCCGCCTAAAGATAGGCGATTTTTTGAGAATCTGGGCCATAGTGTCTGGAAGCTGGCCCAGATGAAAAGCTGAATTTAATGTACTAAGGAGGGCAGGAAGCATCTCTTTATTATATTTTTTTTATAGATCTCTATAGGGAGACCACCAATCCCCGTGACCTTGGAGTTAGGGAAGCTAGCCACCGCACTTTCCACTTCCAGTAAGGTGAGTGGAGCATTAAGAATTTCTTTCTCTTCTTGTGGGATAACCGGAAGATTAATACTGGCCAAATAACTAGATAGCTCTGCTGGGGTATAGTCAGCCCTAGAAGTATACTTGATGCTATACTCTGAATAAAAAGTGTTCTTTTAATTTTTTTGATCAGTGTATTTTCGACACTTGAAATTAATAACTTTTCAGGACCTGAAATATGCTGAGTGAATTGACTTGGTGGAGGTCACTGACTAAAGGGCATATACCTATCGGAGGTCACTAAGTGAACGAGAGCACATCTTTTTGAAGAAAAGTAATTTATTTTAAGCTTTGCAGTTTTTCATGTTAATATTTAAAGGTTTATACATGTCATTTTCTGAAAGCTGCTGACACATTTGCATTCGTTTAGATGTATAATAGTGTAGACTTATGTTTATTATCTTTTTATACACAAGTGAAAGCCACATCATGCTCATTCCTCTTAGAAGGCTCCATCCAAAGTTTCAATTAGAAAAAGCAAACCTCAAAGCAGACGTAAGCCATCCACTTCTAATGAAGAGTTCCCATGTAGTTTTCTTTGTAAATAATCTACCCTCAAACTGCAATAATAATGAAGAGTTTCAAAACCTGGCCTGCTTCTTAATGCAGTTTGAAGGAAAATTATTTAAAAAATATTCAGCGATCAAATCTTCCCTTGCTTTTGAAGCATTTTACTTTATCCGATGAGCTGATCAGTTGGTACACTTACTTGGTGAAAATTTATAGTTGGTTCACTTGAAAATCTGTATGCCGTAAAGTTATAAATACATATAACTGGGCCCAGTGTCCACTGTATGTTACAAACTTATACTAGGGTAACGGATACTGTGATACCTAATGCCTCCAGGATTGCTTTATTATCTATTGTCCCTGGCACAATGCATCACGTTCCTCTTTAGCTGAATGTTTTACTGATTTGGATACTATTGTGCACCTTGAACATCGAGTTACCACAGAATACGATTAATTGGACAGACATACCCTGTCCTGCCCCAACTTAGCTACTTCTGTCTACAACACTTCACTGTCATCCTCCCTAGACAAGCTCTCCCCCCTCACTACACACAGAACCAGGCCACGACCAATACAACCTTGGCAAACAGATGACACTAGAAGTCTGAAAAAACATAGCTACACTTTTGACGTCAACTCTTCTCTACCTTCAACTCTCTACTTCGTCCTCCACCCACTAACTCACTCACTGCCCAAGATTTTGCCAATCACTTCAAACATCAGATTGATACAATTTGTGAGGAGATCTCCATTGTATAGATGCCTTCTCCACCTAACACCACATGTTCGCAGGTACAATCATAACTTGCTTCATTCAACCCCACCACCATAGACAAGGTTGCTAAACTTCTCCAACGTCCACCTTACCACCTGCCCCCTGGACCCTGTTCCCTCACAAATGCTATGTTCACCCTCTGGCTCTATTCTACACTCTCTAACTCACATCTTCAATCTCTCCCTCTCTTCAGGCATCTTCACCAAACTCTCTAAAACATGCATTAGTCACTCCCATTTTTAAAAAGCGCTCACTAGACCCCACTAATCAACAACCTACGCCCCATCTCCCTGCTCCCATTTTTATCCAAACTCCTTGAACATCTGGTCTACAACCGACTGAGCAACCACCTTGCCAAGAATAACCTTCTTGATCCCTTTCAGTCTGGATTATGCCCTCAACACTCCACAGAAACTGCTCTCCTAAAACTCACAAACGATCTGCTAACAGCTAAATCCAATGGGCACTATTCTGTACTACTACTACTACTCTTAGATCTCTCTGCTGCCTTTGACACAGTGGACCACCCCCTCCTCCTCAAAAAACTCCATGCCTTTGGTCTTTGTGACTGTACTCTTTGCTGGTCCTCAGCTACCTCCAATTGGACGGACAGCCCAGGACCATCTGGCAAATTAGGGACCCACCAGATAGGATCCACCAGATAGATGCATGTGCTCCAGACCAACGTGGTCCCGAAGCCAGGAACACTGCGACACAGGGGGGTGGCGGGACGACTACCCAACTCAAGGGCGGAAACACAGCGACCCCGAACCAATGGCGTCTGCCCTTTAAATACCCCTTCCCAGCATGCACAGCGAGGCGATCAACCCTCCTGATTGGCTGCTGGGAAGAGATATCCAACTGCACTTGACCCTACTGCTGCCACCTGTCGGTGGGAACACAACCCCAGGCAACGACAGTATGCACAAACAGCACAGCAAAAGTTGGAGCAGAGGCCCTCAATTTAACCAAATAAACAGGTTCGGAGCCAACTACCGCTCTGAACTCCTTCTAAATTTACAAGATCACCGTCTCTGAAAATAGCCAGGCGCTACATACTTGTTACTTGATTGATACATTTTTCTATATGTCTTTGTGTGTGTGCTCAAACTAAAGTCATATATTTCTTCCCTTTTTTTTTTATGGCTGTTTGTTCAAACCTTTGCCAAATAACTGTAAAGTGTTTAACCATGTCAAACATGCATAACAATTTTTTTTTTAAAATAACAAAACCAAAAAAAATAAGATGTAACATAAATAAATATAATAATATGCAGCACTACCATAAATTTCCTTTCTAGTTCTACCTTATTCACTAAACTAATTAAATGCTGTTTTTGTAAAGCAAACATTAAGTTTGCCAAAGTGAACTGTCTATGCTCCTTTGATAAATTAAAGGGTTTATAAAGAAATATTTTTTTTTAAATAACATGTTATACTTACCTCCACTGTGCAGCTCGTTTTGCACAGAGTGGCCCCGATCCACGTTTTCTGGGGTCCCTCGGCGGCTGTCTCTGGTCCTCCCCGCAGGAACTCCACACATTCATGTGAGCTCCCTTGCGGGCGCTCTCCCATGATACAGCGAGTGGCCATAGCTGCTCACTGTATCACTCGGCCCCGCCCCTCGGTGCGGCGCGTCATTGCATGTGATTGACAGCAGCGCCAGCCAATGACTGCGCTGCTTTAAATCCATCCGCTCTAGCCAATCAACGGCCAGGCTGATCGGCGAAGAGGATGTCAGGGCTGACCGTGGGACTTTCGAGGGGACAGGTAAGTATAACGGGGGGCGCGTTATAGTCGGAAGTTTTTTTCACCTTAATGCATAGAATGCATTAAGGTGAAGTGCATTTGTGAGAGCAGGCACTGATGTTGGACGAGAAGGCCTAGCTCGCAATCTACACTCTAATTTATCCCAAAGGTGCTCGATCGGGTTGAGGTCAGGACTCTGTGCAAGCCAGGCAAGTTCCTCCACCCCAAACTCGCTCATGCCTGTCTTTATGGATCTTGTTTTGTGCACTGGTGCGCAGTCATGTTGGAACCCGGAAGGAGACATCCCCAAACTATTCTCACAAAGTTTGGAGCATGAAATTGTCCAAAATGTCTTGGTATGGGTGAGTAAAGAGTAAGTAAAGTCTTTTTTTTTTTTAATTGTACCTACAGGTAAGCCTATAATAAGGCTTACCTGAAGGTACTGCGAATATCTCCTAAACTTGAGATAGTCAGAAAGCATGCAGCCGATGACGTAATCGGCGTATGCGCACTGAAGGTCCGGCTTACTGTGCCGGACCTTCTGAGCTTGTGCTGTAAAACTGCCCAACCTCTGAAAAACAACCCCACACCATAGTCCTCCCTTTTCCAAATGATTTGGACCAGTGCACAAAGCAAGATCCATAAAGAAATAGATGAGTGAGTTTGGGGTGGAGGAACTTGACTGAGTCCTGACCTCAACCCGATAGAACACCTTTGGGATGAATGAGAGCAGAGACTGTAAGCCAAGTCTTCTCGTCCAAGAATGGTCAAACATTCCCATAGACACACTCCTAAACCTTGCAGACAGCCTTCCCAGGAGAGTTGAAGCTGTTATGGGTGGGCCAACTCAATATTGAACCCTATGGACTAAGACTGGGATGTCATTAAAATTCATGTGCATGTAAATGCAGGTGTCCCAATACTTTTGACAATATAGGGGCAGATCCACGTACAGCGGCGCATTTATGCGCCGGGCGTAGCGTATCTAAGATACACTACGCCGCCGTAACTTACTTTTTTTTTTCAAATCCACAAAGAATCCTCGCCGTAAGTTACGGCGGCGTAGTGTATCTTTGGCGGCGTAATGGCGCGCCATTCAAATCTCTGTGATGGGGGCGTGTTTTATGTAAATACGTCGTGACCCAACGTAAATGACGTTTTTTTTAAACTGTGCATGTGCCGTCCGTGGGGGTTTCCCAGTGCGCATGCTCAAAATTAACCCGGAACAAGCCAATGCTCACGACGGTGACGTTCCCTATTCGCGAACGACTTACGCAAACGACGTAAAAATGTCAAATTTCTACGCGGGAATGACGGCCATACTTAACATTGAGTACACCTTATAACAGTAGCTTTAACTATACGCCGGAAAAAGCCGAACGCAAACGACGTGAAAAAATGCGCCGGCCGGACGTACGTTCGTGGATCGCCGTAACTAGCTAATTTGCATACTCGAGGCGGAATTCGACGGAAACGCCACCTAGCGGCCGCTGAAAAATTGCATCTTAGATCCGACGGCGTACTAAGACGTACGCCTGTCGGATCCATCCGAGATGCCGTCGTATCTTGTTTTGTAGATACAAAACACAGATACGACGCGCAAAATTGGAAATTACGCGGCGTATCAAGAGATACGCCAGCGTAATTGTTTTGTGGATCTACCCCATAGTGTAGAATTGCATTCAGCATTATCTAGAGTGAGATTTTTCAGAAGCTGGCCAGTTGTTATACTCTGCTACATCTTTTCAAAGCCATGGACATGGGATATATGAATAGAAATCTGATAACAGTAGCACATGTAAAATTTTAGGAAACAGTAAAAGAAGATCCTTAGCAGCAAAATAAACTGCCTGTACATCTCTCCTTTTTTTTTAGCCATAGCACAGGCTATTAAAATTGGAATGCTGGTTTAACATTTATTCCTAAGTAGCATTGGCCACTAGGTGGCACTAAAGCACCACTGTAAGAGGTTTTACACAATCCTTTGTCCTTGCTTTGCTTCCAATCTTTTTTAGAACCAATATATTGTTTTGTATTTTAAAGCTGAAATAATAAAGGCAAAATCCTGCTGTTTAAAAAATGAAAAAAAAAAAGAAGAATCAATAGTCGCTTAATACATAAAATAAGCTTTTTGTTGCTTAATTTTAAAATGAAAGTACAAAATAAGTACACACACGTGTCCGTCTATTTCTGTCCTAACATCCCATCACTTTTTAGTAGTATAAATGTTCAAATGTTTCATCAGAACTAGGTATTCACAGAGCTTGTTGGGTTCCAGACAGATGTCTATGTATGGGTTGTCAATAGATCTTCAGGATCTACATGAGATCCAGAGAAATTCTGAAAATATGATGCTCAGTGAAGTGTTCCTGAACACTGTGTACTTTTAAAGTTTATTTTTCTGAACAGCTATTTCTTGGATCTATATATATCCCCAGTTCTTTAGAGCACCTTTACTGTGAAATATAAAATTCTCATGTCCTGTTACTTTGTTATTTCTCTTGGACGCTCAGCCTGTAAGCTGTATGTCAGTATATCCAGTGACCTGTCCATAATGCAGCGCTGTCATGTATGGTAATGCTGGCCACCTAACACTCTTCATTCTCAGATCAGCACAAAAGAAATAATCAGGTAGCTGCTCTGCATTAAGGCAAGGGAGGGGGGTGTTAAGTGTCGGCAGGTGACAAACACGATTTTGGACCTCCAGGTCTTTTACTGATGCAGCATAAATCGAACAAAAATTCAGCACTTAGCTAAAGTGCTCCCTGACCCAGCTACTGTGTGTGTATCAAATATATAATAAACAAATGCTAAAGAAAAAAGAGCGCAAATCAAAAATACAAAAATAGAACATTAGTTAATAAAAATCACAATTACAATTCATTAACATATTGCCCCAATCCCTATATCCACAAAGTACAATATCCCTTGGTACAAGTGTCAGTAGAAGTTACATAGTTAAATACATGGGGGAGATTTACTAAACCTGGTGCACTCAGAATCTGGCGCAACTGTACATGGGAGCCAATCAGCTTCTAACTTCAGCTTGTCCAATTATGGTTTGGCAATAGAACCTAGAAGCTGATTGGTTTCCATGCAAAGTTGCACCAGATTTCAGGTTTAGTAAATAACCCCCATAGTCTGGTTGAAAAAAAAAACACACAAGTCCATCCTCTTCAACCAAAAAAAAGGGGGGAAAAATCATAAATCCCATACACATAATCCTATACCCACAGTAGATCCAGGGGAAGGCAAAAAAACTCAAAACCTTAGAAAAGCATGATCCAATTTTCTCCAGCAGGGGAAAAATTCCTTCCTGATCCCCCCGAGAGATTTTCCCTGGATCAACTTTATCTATAAATGTTAGTACCCAGTTATATTATGTACATTTTGGAAAGTATCCAGGCCTTTCTTAAAGCAATCTACTGAGCTGGCCAGAACCACCTCTGGAGGGAGTCTATTCCACATTTTCACAGCTCTTACTGTGAAGAAACATTTCCGTATTTGGAGATGAAATCTCTTTTCCTCTAGACGTAAAGAGTGCCCACTTGTCCTCAGTGATGACCTGAAAGTGAATAACTCAAGTTCACTATATGGACCACCTATGTATTTGTACATGTTAAACATATCCCCCCCTTAATCTCCTCTTCTGAAGAGAGAATAAATTCAGTTCCTCTAATCTTACAAGAAAGAACTTTACTCGCTTTGGAAACCACAGCTTGGCATAGCATGCTATTATTGAGCTTATTGCATATTCTTAGCCCCCAAGTGCAAAACTTTACATTTATTAACAGTGAACCTCATTTGCCACTTAGTTGTGGTGATCAGGGACACTGGGGAAAGCTGACACAGCGGTCTGTGAATGTACATGCACTGTGACAGACTGCTGTACACTCACAGGTTGTAGCCACACTTCTCTCTGTTCTCTCAACTGATCTGTATGAGAGCAGAGAGAACAGATGTTTACTTTCGGTTTCCATTGAGTATTATGTGATTGCGGTGATTGGACACTGCAATCACATGGTATAAGACCAGTCACAGTGGTAATATGATCCTTTGTGTTCGGGACACACACCCTCCCAAGCTGATTAATGAATGAACTGTGATTAATCACAATTTTTTTGGAAAGCTGAGTTAAATTTCACTTGCCACACCCATGTCTGATTACTGCCAGACCTGTTGAATCAATAAATCACATAAATAGAAGCTGTCTGACAAAGTGAAGCATGCTAACAGATCACAAAAATCCACACATCATGCCACAATCTAAACAAAATCAAGAACAGATTAGAAACAAAGTAATGTGCATGTATCGGTCTAGGAAGGGTTTCAAAGCCATTTCAAAGGTTTTCGTGGCCGCAATGCCAGCACTCATTTTGAGGGACGTTCCTGAACATCCACTCAGAACAAGGAAAGGACCCCCTGGCCATTTATGTGCAGTGATCGAGTGGGACGTGGTTAAAAAACAAATTCTGAACTAAACTAATTGCATCATTACCAAATGACCAAAGTAATTCAGTGCTGCAAAACAATTGATAATTTTCCACCCTGACCGATTGACTCAGTTCAGTCAAATCCAATCAGAAGGGTAGTTATGGCTATTTGATTGTTTGTCAATTTTATAATTTCAATGATTTGCACATTGATTGGATAGTTAATTCAACATGTATATGGCCACCATGAGGGGTCTATGTATATAAAATGCAACAAAAAAATAAATAAAAATCTTGCTGACCATAGATACCAATCTGTCCTCCATTCCAGAAATGAGAGTAGGACGCTAATTTTCTGCAATGGCCAACAACAGAGTATCTTGTTATTACACTTACCATACATAAGCCCTTTAATATAGATATACAAAAAGCTGAATGACCATGTCTGACATTAGGTGTATAGAGACTTTCCATTCTTGCATAATGCATATCCTGCCTGTGCTGCGATGTTATTATTACATGAACTGGTAACTGGAGACTTCACATTCGTGTCTGTCTTACTAAATCTGCAGGCATCCAGGTAAATCCAACAGCAGAACTGAGGGCGTAGGGAATATGGGGCTGGTTTACATTCTGTACATTAAGTGAAATCTCTTTCTCTGAAGGCTGTAGAATGGCATACTAAAGGAGCTGTATATGTAAAACATTACACAAAATAGCATGCTCGGCTTTTGATTTATCTGTTATAATCATAAAATATGGCAGCATGAATGCCAAGTAAGGGGTTCTGTTGGACAAATAAACATACTTCAATAAACATGGTGCACCTCTGCTTCAAGCTGAAGTTCAGATACGCCAATTTATATGTAGTTACTTGGACCTATCTAAGTATATATGTTCCATACCAGTGGGATCCCCATGAAAGCTGGAAATCACTGTAGACAACATTATTATTATGTATGAATGAAAATGAATGAAAAAACTTATATAGCGCGGCACATGCGAACTGAATCGCTTCTGGGCGCTTGATGTTTCGTGTCTCATGACATCAAAAGAGCAGAGTTTTGATCTGTCTTCTGAAAGTCAGGTGGTTTTCCTCCAACCGAATGCTGGTTGGTAAAGCGTTCCATAGTCTCGGACCTTGAAAAGCAAACCTTCTTTCTCCTTTGGACTTGTATTTGGTTTTTGGCACCTTGACCAGATTTTGGTCAGTGGATCGCAGAACGCGATTAGAATTGTGAGGTTCTATCTTGTCGCAAAGATATTGCGGCGCCTTCCCATGGATGCACTTATGTGTCAGGCAGAGTGCTTTAAATACAATTCTGTCTTTTACTGGCAGCCAGTGAAGGGTTCTCAACGAAGGTGAGATTGATTCCCATGTCCTTTTCCCAGTCACCAGTCTGGCGGCCGTATTCTGTACGACTTGCAGACGAGCGATTTGGTACTTTGGGAGCCCGAGGTAAAGGGCGTTAGCATAGTCCAGTCTGGAATTCACGATTGTTCCCACCACGACTGCTACGTCTTCTTTGGGGATAAATGGAATAAGTCTGCGTAGTAGGCGCAACAAATGGTGCGATCCGCTGACTACTGACCCTATTTGTGCGTCCATTGTCATGAAGGTGTCAAAAATGACTCCTAGACTTTTGACTTTGGAGCTAGGGGTGATGATTTGGCCCAGAATGGGCGGCGGTGTCCAGGTTGTTGCCAGTTGACTCTTTCGGCTGGCGTGAAACATAAGAAGTTCTGTTTTGGAACTGTTGAGTTTAAGATAACTCTTAGTCATCCAGTTTTCTATTGAAGAGAGACATTTCTCTAAACTGAGATGATGATCCTTTTTGTTGCAGATGCGAAAATACAGTTGCGTATCATCTGCATAAGAGTGATAGAGTAGTTCTTGGCTACTGATAATATCAAAGAGAGGGCGAAGATAGATGTTGAAAAGCACCGGCGACAGGGGGGATCCTTGGGGGACTCCACATGGCACCGTGCGTTTTTCCGACGTGAAAGATCCCAGTTTCACTGTTTGTGATCGGTTTTCAAGAAAGGAGGAAAACCATGGTAAATCACCTTCTGCGATTCTGGCTACCTCGGCCAGTCGCATCGGTAACATTTTGTGGTCTACTGTGTCAAAGGCTGCGCTTAGGTCCAGCAGAACCAGGAGACCGGATTCTCCCTCGTCTGCGGCCTCGAGGGCATCGTCCCATATTTTGAGTAAGGCCTGGGTACTATATGGTACCGGTGCTAGTTAAATTTAGAGGGAGATCAGAGTGCAGTTAAACTCTGATCCAAATTGTTATGTACAAAACAGGGTCTCTGTCTCAGCTTGGCTGTGCTGTGGGCTCATTCTGTTGCGCTGGTTGCCATTGGTTCTGGGTCTTCTTCTTCGAGTGTGGCACCCATCTTGACACATCGGATTTAGACTCATTATCTGATGATGGGGATAATAAATGGTTTGAGCAAGAGTTTCCTGAGTCGCAGTGGGTTAAAAACTCCCAAGCCTCGCAGACACAGGAAACACTTCAGGGATGCCGCACCATCTGCGGATGTCCCACAGCTAACATGGGAAGTTGAAGTGCCAAGCACCAGTGTTGTTAACCCCATGCCTGCTCTTCTGCTTGTACTGAGGAGAGCTCCTGACGCTATTGTCTTGTTGGGACTCGGACACCCCTGTACCCTGCCGAAACTGGCTCGCCTGAAACGCATCTTCATGAGAAAGGTAGCCATAGATTATGGGTGGGAATATACCTATGTGCCTCCAGCTCTTATGCCCATGATTGAACAAAAGAGAGAGGGCTGGTACCAGGACACAATATGGGAACATTTAAATGTACCAAAGACTGACCGCAATACAGAGTATGCATTCATCTGTGTGGGCCAACGGTTTGAAGGTTGCTTGAGAGACTGGAGCCCTGGCCGGTACATTTTCAGCGACAGAGTGGTTCTTAAATGTCTCGGGAAAGTGGATCAAGTTTTCTCCGTTACCACTACTAATCGGCAAGAGGACATCATCACTCTGCCTGATCCAAGGTTCTACAAGTAGGCCCAATGCCTGCATTGTCACCCTTGTTTGCTGCTTTTAAGAAGTTACGGACGGAATGATTGCCCCTTTTTCAGTTTTGTTTTCATTCCACCGGATCCACATTTTGTTATTTGTGCAGAACTTCGGGGGGGGGGGGGGGGGGGTTGATAAGTTAGTGAGAATAGGGTCTTGCCGGCTTCTTCACAACGCAGAGAAAGAAGAGGAAACAGTGTTTTTTTATTTCTCTTTTTCTACTAATTGCTCTAAATGAGCCATGGACTGCCTTACCCTGGTAGTACCAGAGCATTGACCAGTGTTCTGCAATTTCTACCAGCGCAAAAAGACTGTTGTACATAACCATGTTTTCTTTTTCAGCCTTGCAGCAGAATTTTTTTTTTTTTTTATAAATATGATTATTGGTTTATATACCTCAGCACTTATTTGGATGTGTCTCTTTGGGAGGAAAGGTGATTTCGCCTTTTGACGAGAGGGTGCAGTCTCAATTCCAACCTCAGTGACTGTATATGTATAATAGTTAATGTATATTGGTACATGCTTTTCTTCCAATTTTGGTTTCACAGGTGGTTGACCAGCTATCAAAAACTGTCGGAGAATGGGGCAGAATAGATAGTCAGGAGTGTAAAAAGTTAAAATTTTACTGTATATAAATGCATACATGACAATGTTTTAAAATGTTTGTATTTTTCTATTTTCTTCTTCTCACTATCCTTTTGTGTTACAATGCAGATTCAGGTTAGGTATTCAGGAGGGAATACCTTTTGTTGGGACACTGAGGACAGTGTCTATTCAGGTGGGAGGAGTGTGTAGCACCTGGCTACTTTATGGTACCGGTGCTAGTTAAATTTAGAGGGAGATCAGAGTGTAGTTATACTCTGATCCAAATTGTTATGTACAAAACATGTACAAAACAGGGTCTCTGTCTCAGCTTGGCTGTGCTGTGGGCTTATTCTGTTGCGCTGGGGTGTTCTTCCAACCCCGGTGCTGCAGGTGGCAGCAGTGGAGTCGAGGTTTGGGTGCTCTTTCCCAGCAGCCAATCTGGAGGGTTTGGCCTCGCTGTGCATGCTGGGAGGGGTATTTATAAAGCAGACGCCATTGGTTCTGGGTCGTCTTCTTCGAGTGTGGCATCCACCTTTAGGGTGACCACATCACGGCGCCCCGGCTTTATGGCCTACCTGGCCGGGGTGTGCGTGCCACGCGGTGTTTCTGGTTCCAGGACCATGTTGGCCCGGAACATCTGAACAGCGACAGGGGACCCAGTGAGCGACTGGGTTCCCACCTTTGGGGATCCCAAGCTGTATTGCTGTTCGGTGGGGAGTCCGTCTGAGGAGTGCCATTGAGAGGCTGGCGATCCAAAAGGGCCTCGACAAACCCCCGGGGATCAAGGTAGCCGGACACTGAAGGATTGATCACCTGTCAGTCGGTACCTGGGCGACAAGTTGAAGGAGATCCAGGCGTAATTCATTTAAGGAGGATCATCTCCGTAACTACAAATCAGAGAGGTCCTGTGTCAGAGGTGTCTCCCTGACGTTCACCAAGGAGGGTCTGTGGCAGAAACGTTATCCTACAAATGTTCGAGTGATACGCCGGGTGCCAGGTCAGTGAGAGTGGCCTACCTGGGTACGCTACAACTCGCTCACATAGAAGTGGCATAGAAAGTGTTACACTTGGAAGCAGGACTGTTTATCATCGCGCCTGAATCTGCAGTTCTCCATTCTTCTTCAACTCTACTTTCCTCACAATAAGTTTATTGTTTTTACCCGGCTGGGTAATAAAGAGCACAGCAAAGAGCACCTGTTGTGGACATTCCTTTACTTCTACCAAATGCAATACGCATCATTCACCCCTAGGAATTCGGGGGAGCCATGAGGTAAATGTGCCACCCGAAACAAACAGCAGCTCCTCCGGGGGTAATGCTACAATTAGAATGATCTTCACTATCTTGTGTGTCCCCGGCTGCCCTGCTGTATTGTGAACAGAGGAGGTCACTCTACTGGCACAAGTGCCATTCAGGGAACACTTTGCATTTTTTTAGTAAATGAGAGGCAGGGCAGTGACATCACGGTCTCCACCTCGTCCATTTTTATTTGTTGAGAAAATGCTAATTGTTCTGTGAATGATGACATGCAGATTGGGGAACCCTTTCGAGTTTGATAAGCAGCAGGGCTGTGGCTCGAAATGGGACCAGAAAGCTAGTGGAGATCACTATTGTAGTGGTGCCTACTATAGCTATTTCCAGCCTTCAGTGGTGAAAATAATTATTTGATCCCCTGCAGATTTTGTTAGCCCACTTACAAAGAAATTGAGGGTCTATAATTTTATTGGTTTTCTTTTCCAAAGGATAACATAACAGTAAGGCTCAGTTCACACTGCTGCGCTGTGAATTTGTTCTGTTTTTTGTCCCGTGGGAGGCGCGAATTTACCGCAAAATTACAGTGATTTTACCGTGATTTTACTGCGAATTTCAGGAGATGGGCATAGCTGCGATTGAGTGTAAGGGATGGGGCCATTCTCAACTGACCTAGAAATAAGTAAACCAAAGTGCAATTGGGTACACTAAGCAACAGGATGCTAACAGCTATAAGAATCTTTGTCTAACCACATCCCACCCCGGCCACTGTATATATATGGCCATGGTGGGCGCTCTCTCCTTCTACGTGGACATTCAGGAACATCCCTCAGAAGGAGGGGGACCGCGTGTGCGTGACCACACATGCATGACCGCGCATGCGTGCCCACGCAGCGGCGCGATCCCGATGCGCTCGTGTCACCTGGACATGGCGCATCTCCAATCGGCAGGAGGGCTCTGTGATTGGCCCTCCTGATCACATGACGCCCGTGTCCAATCACAGCCGTCATGTGATGTAAATAGAGAGCCGATTGCGAGGCAATTGGCTCTCCTCACACAGAAGTTGTCAGTGAGGAGAGGAGAGCGGATTGCTGCAGCTGGCTGGTGATCAGTGTGTATGAGCTGTTTTTACAGCTTTGTACACACTGATCACCAGTGTAAAACTCACATGTAAAACATGTACACAATGTAAAACACATATCTTCCTTTAAAAAAGTAACTAGTTACAATTACAAGTTACTTGTCCGAAAAAGTAAGTGAGTTAGTGACTCAGTTGCTTTATTGGCAAAGTAACTAGTTACTCGGAAAAGTAACTGAGATTTTTTTTTTTTATATTCTACAATGCAATTACGTTCTATAACATCTTTAATATCAAAGATGTTTATATTAACTTATTGAAGAATAAAAACATTATATACAGTATTTTAGAACATTTCGTACTGTGTACAATTATTAATATCATCATCACACTCCACCTGCCCAGCAATACTGTACAATATAGATTCAGTGTGCAGTGTGAGTGACACTTCTGCAGTGCACACTGAATCTATATTGTACAGTATTGCAGGGCAGGTGGAGTGTGATGATGATGATATTAATAATTGTACACATGCATATTTTAAAATGTTATTACTAATAAGTTATTACTAATAACATTTTAAAATATGCATTATTTGTAAAGGAATTTTGTAGTGCAGTTATACAGTATAGTACAGTATATGGCAGGCCCAGCAAATGCAATACTGTGTACAATTATTAATATCATCATCATCATCACACTCCACCTGCCCTGCAATACTGTACAATATAGATTCAGTGTGCACTGCAGAAGTGTCACTCACACTGCACACTGAATCTATATTGTACAGTATTGCTGGGCAGGTGAAGTGTGATGATGCTGGGCCTGCCTGGGCATGTGGAGCGGTCCGGTGGAGTGTCCCGTCATCTGTCCCCCCCCCCGGCCCCCCCACTCCCAATCAGATGCCGCTCGCCTCGCCTCCTCACCTGCGCAGGGCCACGGCCCACGGTCGGTCGGTCGGTGCACTGCTGGCACGGTGAGTGTCCCCGGAGTCCGGACCGTTGGTGGTGGAGTGGAGTGGAGTGGAGCCTCCGCGGCGGCCGGGGGAGATGTCGCCATGTCGGCGGCTGACGTGACGCTGGGGAGGTGAGCCAGACTCACTCCCTCCCGACCCATCACACTACACTGCTGCGGGCGAGACTTCAGGCGCGTGCATGCGCCAGCGTCACGTGTCAGTGCGTCACAACATCGACACATGACCCAGAGCTGGCCTGTGACCCAATCACAGGCCAGCTCCATCACGCCCTGCCCCTGACAGAGTGAGAGTCTGCCCGGACTGCCCCCCCGCGCGCGCTCATAGTAACTCGGTAACGCCGTCAATGTAATGGCAACGGCGTTGCCGATGGGGTAATAGTAATCAGGTAGATTACTAGTTACCCCTTGAAGGCCAATCGTTACGTAACGGCGTTTATTTAAACGCCGTTACTTACAACACTGCCCCCCACATATGTTACAGTAAAATCATATACCAAATGATCATCTGCACACATATGTCACCGATCACCTCCGCACATCTGTACATGATCATCTGCGTACATATGTCTGTGATCACACAAACCAATTATTATACACTTAACAGGATTTTTTTTTTACCAAAGACTTGTAGCAGAATACATTTTGGCTTAAATTTATGACAAAATTAGGTTTTATTGGATTTATTTTAAAATAGAAAGAAGAAAATATCGTTTTTTTTTCAAATTTACGCTTTTTTCACCAAAAAAAACAGAGTCATGAATAAATACCACCAGAAGAAAGCTCTATTTGTGCGAACAAAATGAAAAAAAATTCATTTGGGTACCGCGTAGCATGATCGCACAATTTTCATTGAAAGAGCGAGAGCGCTAAAAGCTGAAAATTGGCCTGGGAAGGAAGGGGGTGAAAGTGCCCAGCATTGAGGTGGTGTTATACTGAATAATAATATAGAAGAGCAAATTTTGGTAAAAAAGCAACATCCGAAAGGGAAATGCAAGAAAAGGGTACAGGGCCAGCCAACACCAGGTCCTACCTAAATACCAGACTTTAAATGCTTCAACATGGGAGACACAACAAGGTTAATATCATTTTTTATTTATTTTTTATCAATACATATTTAAAAATTAATTGATAAAGCAATGGCTTATCAGCCTTAACACCATCCAGTAAATACTGTTGCATATGGAACATATTGTTAGGGCTGATAAGCCCTTGTATTATCAATACATTTTATTTTTATAATTTTTATATAAACCTTGTTGTGTCTCCCATTTTGAAGCCTTTAAGCCTGGTATTTAGGTAGGACCTGGTGTTAGTCAGTCCTATACCCTTTTCTTACTGAATAATAATAATAATAATAATAATTTGGATTGTACAGTGAACCCCTGTGTGGTACCATTAATAATAACTGCAATTATTGGAAGACAGCAAGAGCCATTCTTGGTCACAAGTAGAATATATGAAGAAATGATCAGGTAGCAAGGTCCTTATATCTGCTGTCAGGTGGAATAATAAACAATTCAAATTCAAAATTGCAATGTTTAACCACTTCCCGACGGCCGTACGACTATATACGTGGTTCTACTTCTCTGGGGCGCCGTGTTTTCACGTCCGCCCCTTTCTGCGTTCCCTGCGCGCACTCCCGAGCGTGCAGCGGGGAACTTCTGTGCTGGCCGTGTCCCTTGGACACAGCCAATCACAGATCGCCGTGAACGGCCAATCGGAGATGTGCTAGGCCAGGGCTCAAAATTTCAAGTCCTGAGCTACTAGCCAGGCCTCAAGAGTTACTCGCCACCAGTTGCCCCACCTAATTAATACACTGCCCTGCGCCTAATTGCACCCGTAAACACGCCCTCATAGATTATCTCATGGAATGACAATGTTTTATGCAGAATCAAGTTACAAAATTAAATATTACCAACAACAACTTTAACAAAATGCGACAGGGCACTGGGGGCAGACCAGAGGGACAGGGCACTGGGGGCAGACCAGAGGGACAGGGCACTGGGGGCAGACCAGAAGGACAGGGCACTGGGGGCAGACCAGAGGGACAGGGCACTAGAACTGGGTCTCTTCCCCATTCTCTTGCTGTCTCCTCTGCAACTCCCATCCATCCTCTCTCTCTCTCCCATTCATCTCATCATCAGGAGCCTGTGTGTGCGGCTCCACGCTTGCATGTCCCCACTTCCCCCTTTTATTCAGGCTGGCAGAGAGGAGAGGAGGTGCAGCACAGCGGGAGGGAGTACAATCCAGCGCTGAGATCCACACAACTGCACAGCCATTGACACCATAGCACAGCACACACTGACAGCGCACAGCACACATTGAGACCAGTCTGTTCACAGTGCTCAGGCTAAACTGTTGGACACTTACATAGAGCACAAGGAGAAGAAAACTGCACAAACTAGAAGGCTGCCGCTCTCATGTCAGGGCAACTTTCAGTGAGCGCTGCACCGGAGTGGTAATTTTTGCAATCCTCCACCTCACTCATTACTTTCTGCTCTCCAGCTACATTGGTCGGGGCCCGGGGGAGGGGGGCAGGCTCAGAGAGGTCATACTGTTGGGTCCCATGGCTTAATGAGAATTGTAAGAAGAGCACCGGTGTACTGCTCTGCCTGTGCGTGGCTCACCAGACTACTTTTCCCGAGCATGCACCTTTCCTCTTCGGCCACCAATCTCATCGGGACTCTAAGTGTAGGCATAGATTGGAGGGAGATTGGTCATGCAGCCCTGTCATCACTTGCCCCCAGCTTAAATCCACTCGCCAAATGCTAGTAGGCGAGTGGAAATTTTGAGGGCTGTGCTAGGCGATCTGTGCGGCCAATGAGAGATTATCTCATATGTTTACATATGAGATCATTTCTCATTCCCTTCTCTCACAGACAGCGGTGCTGTCAGGGAGAGAGGAGACCGATCTGTGTCTCTTGTACATAGGGACACAGATCGTTCACCTCCCCCAGTCACCCCCCACAGTTAGAACACTATATAGGGAATACATTTAACCCCTTCCTCACCCCCTAGTGTTAACCCCTTCCCTGCCAGTCACATTTATACAGTAATTAGTGCATATTTATAGCACTGATCGCAGTATAAATGTGAATGGTGTCAAAAGTGTCCGATGTTTCCGCCATAATGTCGCAGTCGCAATAAAAATCGCAGATCGCCGCCATTACTAGTAAAAAAATAATAATAAAAATTAATAATTCTGTCCCTTATTTTGTAGGCGCTATAACTTTTGCGCAAAGCTTATTGCGATTTTATTTATTTTTTTAAATATGTAGAATACGTATCGGCCTAGACTGAGGATACATTTTTTTTTTTTTTTTTAAATTGAGCTATTTATTATAGCAACAAGTAAAAAATATATATTTTTTCAAAATTGTCGCTCTATTTTTGTTTATAGCGCAAAAAATAAAAACCGCAGAGGTGATCAAATACCACCAAAAGAAAGCTCTATTTGTGGGAAAAAAAAGGACGTCAATTTTGTTTGGGAGCCACGTCGCACGACCGCGCAATTGTCAGTTAAAGCGACGCAGTGCCGAATCGCAAAAAGTCCTCTGGGCAGGAAGGGGGTTTAAGTGCCCAGTAAGGAAGTGGTTAATCTGTTTAGTAAATTTCAAAACATTTTGACATCCCTATTATCCCTATCCCTACGAGATTTTGGGATAAGCATTGGGCAAAAAAAACTGTTTGTGATGGATAAAAGACGTTGAACGGCAAAGATAAATACTATTGTTCGAAAAGCTCAAACTGGCAATCATACCCTGAAAGCCGGATTGGGGACAATTCACAAACAACAAACTAAAATTAGAAAGCGTGACAACCATGTGTTGGGCGTATAGCAAAGTGCTCTGAGAGAAAGAAAAAAAAAATCATGTTGGTTGTGATTCATTGTAATGATAAAAAAACATAAAACTGAACAATGATTGTACCTCATGTCATTGGGATGATGTAGCATACGTTGCTTTTGTGGCCTGCCAACTGAACATGATTACAAGAAAACTAAAGTGCACTCCAGTAGATATTATGAGTGTAACAATTGGTTTGCAACTTTCACATTTGTATTAGTTTATTTCTCATTTTCATGAATTTATTTGATTAAGGACCAGTTCACGGTAGTGCAGAGACCTACGTTTTTCTGTAGAAGAAAAATATAGCTCCCGCAAGGGCACACAGAAATCAATGGTTTTATGTGCACTCTGTTCGCACTTCCGCACTGTTGAGCGTGTTGTAAATCTACCAGTTTATCCAACACTATCCCCCCCGATTAACCACAAAGACCGGAAGGATTTGCCCCCCTAATGACCAGGCCATTTTTTGTGATACGACACTGCGTCCCTTTAACTGACAATTGCACGTGCGACGTTGTACCAAACAAAATATATTTCCTTCTTTTCCCACAAATAGATCTTTTGGTGGTATTTGATCACCTCTGCGGTTTTAATTTTTTGCGCTATAAACAAAAAAAAGAGCGACAATTTTGAAATAAAAAAACATATTTTATACTAATAAATATCCTAAAAAAAAATAAGTTTCTTCATCAGCTTAGGCCAATATGTATTCTTCTACATATTTTTGTTAAAAAAATCGCAATAAGCGTATATTGATTGGTGTGCACAAATGTTACAGCGTCTACAAAATAGGGGATAGATTTATGGCATTTTTATTATTTATTTATTTTTTACTAGTAATGGCTGCAATCAGTGATTTTTAGAGGTACTGTGACATTGTGGTGGACAGTTCGGACAATTTTGACACTTTTTTGAGACCATTGAGATTTATACAGCAATCAGAGCTGAAAATAGCCACTGATCACTGTATAATTGTCTCTGGCAGGAAAGGGGTTAACACTAGTGGGCGATCAAGGGGTTAAGTGTTCCCTAGGGAGGTGTTTCTAACTGTGGGGGGGGTGGGACTGACTGGAGGAGGAGAGAGATTGCAGTTCATGATAAATAGGAAGAGCAGATCACTCTCTATTCCCCTATCAGAATGGGGATCTGTCTGTTTACATTGACAGATCCCTGTTCTGGCTCCCTATGACTAAGTGGTTGACGTGCAACTACAACGATTTATACAGGGGAGCCAACCTGCTGCAGTATAATGACGGCGGTTGGTCAGCCAATGGTTAACCAGATTCGCCAAGTGAACAGGGAAAGGCCAAAAAAATAAAAAATAATGAATAAAGCAACCAAATCCAATGATACTACAGTTTTGCTTTTGGGTTTAATACCACTTTAAATTCAAGGATTCAAACTAGAACTGTAGGAAAAACTATTTTTTTTCCATTTTGGATAGAACAAGAGAGTGTATAACCCCTATCAGATTTTTTTCCCGCCATCTGTCTCCTATTGCAGAGATTTCCCTTCACTTCCTGTCTCATAGTTAAACATAAAGTGAGAGGAAATTCCTTTGAAATTAAGAGAATACAATAGGGACCCCCAGATCACCAGAACTAGTGCCCCCATTGGACGATTTTCCCTCCATTACTTTTTTAGGGGACAACCCAAAAATTTGTGATTTTCTTTCACAAATAGAGAGGGTGAATCACCTTAACGGGGGCAGAGACAACAATAAAAACTGAGAAGTGTTCTAATCCCAATGCACTACATTCAAAGCTAGAAAAAAGTTTGTATTGTGTTTTGGTTATACAGTTATAGCAGCACATATAGTGTGCTGTGGCAAACATGGGGATAACAGTGGCATCGTTTGATAGTGACAAGGCAAGGGCATAAGATTAAATTATAGTTATATTGTAAAGTGCTGCACAAACTGTTGGCACTATATAAATCACATAGAATAATAATAATAATAATAATAATAATAATAATAATAATATGGTCTTCTAAACCAGTGGTTTCTACCCTTTTTTGAGTCACAGACCCTTTTAAGAATCTGTTGAAAACGACGTGCCTCCTTTGTAGAAATATTTACATAAACACAGCTTTGCGTGCTTAAACATGTGTGGTTAGTTTTGTCTGAAATTCAGACGAATTGTTCGCTATTTGGAAATTCGGATGTATCTTGTAACTTCCAAATTTCAATAGTAACAATTTTAAACTAATACAAAATAATAAATTGAAATTTTTAATGAAATTTTAAATGAAATTCAAACTTTTTTAGAATTTGATTCAAATAGATTTCAAATTAGAATCGTTTTCAAATTTGATTCAAATAGATATCAAATTAGAATCGTTTTTGAATTTGATTATAATTGTTTTCAAATATGATTCACATTTAAATTTAAGAATACAATAAAATAGAATAGATAATAAAGGATTAGAATACAAAAGAGTGTAATAAAATAAAATAGAAAATAAAGGAATAGAATAGAAAATAATAGAGTAAAATAGAACAAAGGCAAATAGAATATTAAACAACAGAATGAAATAGAAATAGAAAATAAAGGAATAGAATAGAGTATAACCTTCTTCTGAAATTTGAATTACAAATAAAATAAGTTGGAATTGGAAAATAATTGAAAAGACTAGAATATAAAATAAAAGCATAGATTAGAATAGAAAATAGAATAAAAACATACATACTACTACTGATTCTGTACAAAAACATCTGTATGACTAGTGTTCCATCAACAGCTGTACCAAAACATCTGTCACAGTGTACCATTGCACAAAACCTCTGTAATACGAGTGTCCCGGCAACATCCGATGTGAAAGCTGAAAAATGGCCCAGGCAGCAAAGAATTGTCCAGTATTTAGGTGCTTAAATAAAAAATATATGTGCATTGTACGAAGGCTACCTGAGCTAACAGAAATACCAATCAAATATTCAAATTGTTACTAACTCCAATTGATTCTAATTTGAAAACGAAATAGAAATGAGTACATCATATTTCTGCTGATGAAAAAAACAAATGATGATCATTCTTCTTTTCTAAAAATGTCTCTAGGCCAGGTGTACTACTCGTGCCCCGTCAACACCTGTCAAAATGTACCTGTGCCCAAAAACATCTATAGTAGTAGTAGTGTGTGTCCAATCAACATCTGTCAGAGCTTACCAGTGCAACCAAGCAGCTGTCACAGCAGGCATGTTCCAGTGTTCAAGAACATCTAGTCTCAGTGTGTACTAGTGTCCCATCAACATCTAGTCTCAGTGTGTACTAGTGTCCCCATCAACATCTGTCTCAGTGTGTACTAGTGTCCCATCAACATCTAGTCTCAGTGTGTACTAGTGTCCCATCAACATCTGTCTCAGTGTGTATTAGTGTCCCATCAACATCTAGTCTCAGTGTGTACTAGTGTCCCATCAACATCTAGTCTCAGTGTGTACTAGTGTCCCCATCAACATCTAGTCTCAGTGTGTACTAGTGTCCCATCAACATCTGTCTCAGTGTGTACTAGTGTCCCATCAACATCTAGTCTCAGTGTGTACTAGTGTCCCATCAACATCTGTCTCAGTGTGTACTAGTGTCCCCATCAACATCTGTCTCAGTGTGTACTAGTGTCCCATCAACATCTGTCTCAGTGTGTACTAGTGTCCCATCAACATCTGTCTCAGTGTGTACTAGTGTCCCATCAACATCTGTCTCAGTGTGTACTAGTGTCCCATCAACATCTGTCTCAGTGTGTACTAGTGTCCCATCAACATCTGTCTCAGTGTGTACTGGTGTCCCATTAACATCTGTCTCAGTGTGTACTGGTGTCCCATCAACATCTGTCTCAGTGTGTACTGGTGTCCCATCAACATCTAGTCTCAGTGTGTACTAGTGTCCCATCAACATCTAGTCTCAGTGTGTACTAGTGTCCCCATCAACATCTAGTCTCAGTGTGTACTAGTGTCCCATCAACATCTGTCTCAGTGTGTACTAGTGTCCCATCAACATCTAGTCTCAGTGTGTACTAGTGTCCCATCAACATCTGTCTCAGTGTGTACTAGTGTCCCCATCAACATCTGTCTCAGTGTGTACTAGTGTCCCATCAACATCTGTCTCAGTGTGTACTAGTGTCCCATCAACATCTGTCTCAGTGTGTACTAGTGTCCCATCAACATCTGTCTCAGTGTGTACTAGTGTCCCATCAACATCTGTCTCAGTGTGTACTAGTGTCCCATCAACATCTGTCTCAGTGTGTACTGGTGTCCCATTAACATCTGTCTCAGTGTGTACTGGTGTCCCATCAACATCTGTCTCAGTGTGTACTGGTGTCCCATCAACATCTAGTCTCAGTGTGTACTAGTGTCCCATCAACATCTGTCTCAGTGTGTGTACCAAAGCACAAACATCTGTCACACACAGATTTGGTTGAAATGTTTTCGAATCCGGTTAAAATGTTTTACAAATCGGTCAAATAAACCAAACAAAACAAAATCAGAAAACAAATTACACGATTTTAACAAATCTATAAAATTAGTAAAATAGGAATTGAAACTTAACATTTTTTTTGTTTTTCTCATGTCTACATGAAATTAATATACGTACTTTATTTTATTGAAATGCGATTGCCCCATACATATAAAACATGCACAAAACAGAATATAGTAAAGAATAAATAAATAAAGAATAAAGTAAATAATCTTAAAAACAAATTTAGGGCCAGATCCACAGCCCGGCAGCGCAACGTAACTTTTTAGATTTAAGTTACACTGCCGCAAATTTCCTAAGTTAGGTACCGATCCACAAAACACTTACCTGGAAATTTGCGGCGGTGTAACTCAAATCCGAGCCAATTCAAATGGGGCGAGTCCCATTTAAATTAGGCGCGCTCCCGCGCCGGACGTACTGCGCAAGCTCCCGACGCTTTTTTCCCGACGTGCATTGCGCGACGTGACGTCATTTTTTGAACGGCGCGGCGCGTAGCGTATTTCCGTATTCCCGTACGGCTTACGCAAACAACGTAAAATTTAAAAATTTGACGCGGGAAGGACGGCCATACTTTACACAGCAGAACGCCTGCTGTGTAAAAGTAGGGCTGCCTCACAAAAGTGTAACTAAGCGACGGAAAACTAACGTAGCGAACGCGAAAAGCTTTGAGGATCGACGTAACTCCTCATTTGCATACCCGACGCTGGATTACGACGCAAACTCCCCCCAGCGGCGGCCGCGGTACTGCATCCTAAGATCCGGCAGTGTAAAACAATTACACCTGCCGGATCTTAGGAATATCTATGCGTAACTGATTCTGTGAATCAGTCGCATAGATAGAAACAGGGATACGACGGCGTATCAGTAGATACGCCGGCGTATCCCTTTTGTGGATCTGGCCCTTAATCCTTTTCATGCAAAATTACTACTACTACAAGAAAATGAGAATTAGCACTTGCTGTTATGGAGTGGCACAGGATGGCGGTTATGCTAAGAACAATAATACAAACTTAAAGCGGTTGCAAACCACTGGACGTTTTTTTTTCTCACCCTGCACAGTAAAGGCATAATGTGTTAATATGCATCGCATACTAGCACATTATGTTAAACTTACCTTAAAATTAAGCTCTCCCAGTGCCAAGATTTCAGCCTTGCAGACACTCCGATCTTCACCTATCTTGCTTCTGGGTTTGCGTACTCCAGGTCTGTGACTGGCCGGAGCCGCGATGATGTATGCGCATGATAGACACCGTTCAAGGCACAGGGATCTGAAGAAACGGCACAGGTTCCCCAGTGATGTCACTGGCTGTATGTACAGTAAATATAGATATAATAAGATTTTTACACTAACTATAGGTAAGCCTTATTATAGGCTTACCTATAGATAAAAGCAAGAGAAGGAAGTTTACTTCCACTTTAAATGATAAACATTTGCCCACTAGTAGTCAAGAAACGCTAAAACTTGTCTTGCATACACACGGTCACACAAATGTTGTCGGAAATTCCGCACGTCAAAAACGCAGTGATGTACAACGTGTACGACGAGCAGAGAAAATTAAGTTCAATAGGCAGTGCGGCTCTTCTGCTTGATTCCGAGCATGCGTGGATTTTTGTGCGTCGGAATTGGCTACACACAATCAGGAATTTCCGACAAGAACTTTTGTTGTCGGAAAAATTGAGAACCAGCTCATAAACATTTGACGGAAATTCCGACAGCAAATGTCCGATGGATCATACACACAGTTGGATTTTCCAACAACAAGCTCACATGGAACATTTGTTGTCAGAAATTCCGACCGTGTGTATGCAGCATTAGTGTCAGTGCTATGAGCAATGGCAGGATGAGTTTTCTTTCATTTCTTTCAATGGGAAACCATTGATTGGGACAAAGAGGAGGACTGTATAGGGAATGTAACTCTCAAAGACTCCTGAAACCCCCTAAGTGGTCCATGGAACCCAGGTTAAGAGCTCTGCTCTAAACTATGGTATGTTGACAATATGCTGGCAACTAATTTCAATCCTGACAAAAAGACTGTTGTGACAACATGCAGGCAACAAATGGACAGCTGTCATATTATACACGTAGCAAGGTCCCAGGCCTCCTTTAGTCTAATGAGAACCTCTAGTCAAGGACAGCTGACATCCTTCTGTGTAGAGTGGGTTGCAAGGCATAGTGGGTGTAATGTAAGGTAGATTCATTGGCACCAGACACTTCTTGAATGCAAAGAGATTTATTTTCTCTTGAACAGAACAGTGGGAGAAGATTTAGGGCCAGGACACCCTTAGGTATTTGCAATGTTAATTAGCGAGACTTCTACAGGTAGACAGCCATGCAGGGAAAAGCATCCAGCAAGACACCACATTTGCATGTGTAGGAGAACTGTCTCCTATGGCAACAGTATTAAAACAGTCCCTAACACAGATTGTAACAAACTCCTTTACTTTTATACAGTCACTTCTTGTAGACTCCCAGCCCACTGAGCTCACAGTCTCTCTCACTAGACTTGCTGATTCACTGCCACTGAAACCCATGAGCTCTTCTAATCTTCTTACTTTAGTATCTTATTCAAGCGTCACCCCCGCTTCCCTGCTGGGTCCCTGGCTTGGCACTCCATATACTCCTCAAGTGTCACCCCACTGGCTGGGTCTCTGGCTTGGCACCTGCTGAGGTTTCCTGATTCTTCACTGTCCCCGGTTGGTGAGAATCCTGCTCCGGTACTTGCTTCAGCTACTCACTGTGGTCCCTGGTAATAAGGTGGTTGGTTCCTTAGTGGCAACAGCTTCCCCTCTACCTCCGACCATGACAGGTTCTCCGGCAGAACCATCACTTCTGGTTGGACTGCAAGCCGCAATCCCAATCCTAAGCTGCTCTCTTACTTCTGGATAGCCCTCAGACAGTCTAGCAGCCAGATGTGCCCGGGATAGGCCCAAAGTCCAAAAATCATACCAGACCTCAGATTCAGACGAACGACACATGCAAAATGAGGGGGGGGTCTTCCCAGACTTTCTATTGGCTGTGTCATATGACACTTCAGAGTTGAGGAAGAGCTTCTCCCGTTTCTGCACCACTCTGTAGCTGAGTTCTAAGAGGACGAATGATAATTTGCCAGGGGTCACTGAATGCTGGGCTGTTCCTGAAGCCCGCTCTGCTCTCCCAGCCTTTTCACGGGGGAAAAAAAACAAGAAATTAGGATAGAAAGAGATAAAAGAAGTGCAAAGAGAAAGAGTGGTACATCCTAAAATGTACCATAAGGGGTTTTAATACTGTAAGAGTGGAAGGGACGCGAGAAATGCCAAATGTCCCTGGGTTAGGGGTGCAAATTACTTGTCTTGCCTTGGGTGCTGACAACCCACGCTACAAAAATAATTTTACTGTTAGGGGTCCCCACAACAAATTTTATCAAGGGGTCACAGCACTAAGAGGTTGAGAACCAATGCCCTAGATAGTCCTAGTGTGCAGTGCAGATAGAGGAGGGGGGATGCAGTCCTGGAGCAACGCTCTGGCTGTCTGTACCCTGGGGCTGACTGCTTCCCCTGACCCCCTAGATACATCACTGACTTTTACTACGGTAACAACCTGTAAGCTGTATGTCTGTATATACTGCTTCACCCCAAGAATACTCAAAAGGACACGTGTGGAGTCATAGCATAGAGTTTCCATGCAAATATTTTAATTTCAGGAATAAAAACTATTTTTTGTCAAGTAAATATGAAATATAACATAGAAATATATTTTTATGAAACCAGCGGCTAGCAAAGGCAACATTGGTGCTAAAGGAATTCATATTTGTGTTACTGCTGTGCTGTACATATCTAAATAGCAGGATCTCAGATTTCACACACAGCTGAACGAGTCAGCTAATTAACACCCCCCCCCCCCTAGAGTCTATAGCAGCACGAAAAGAGTGCCCGCCGGCTTGCGCTGCACTGTTAGTGTAGTGCCAGTCTTGTGGGGCGGACTGGGCTAAGAGGCAAATTAGTCTAGTGCCCCCCAAAAAGCGGCCGCGCTGCTTCCAGCATTCCACAACTGGGGGGGAGGGCAGCGCTGCTTCTAATTTTGACTGTCCTATCATCCTGGATCACAAACCTTCCATATGTTTTCTGCTGCGCCATTGGCATGATTATATCTTCTAAGTCCTCTCCATAAAATTATCAGAAATGTGTGCTTAAAGTAGAACTACAGGCAACACTTCTCTTTTTTTAGTAAGGGAGGGTTATAGCCCCTGTCAGTTTTTACCATCCCTGTCTAATTTCAGAGATTTCCCTTCACTTCCTGCCCCATAGCCAAACAGGATGTGAGAGGGAAATCTATGCAGGCCCTCAGAACTAGTGTCCCCACTCAAAATTTTTAGGGAGAGTCTTAAACAGAAAAGGGTGTGGTCTTGACAGGAAGGGGTGGGTCATATTTAAATCAGGGGTTGCACGAGTTTAGTCAGGCCTAGGCCAGCACAAACCCTAAATACACTACTGCTGATGTGCCCAGGAGTTTTTTTTTACTCTGGCACTAAAGTATGCCGAGACTGTACACTGAGTATCTATTGAGAAGAAGAGTAAGAAGCCATTTTTTTTGCAGAAGAAACATAGTTAGGACAATAGGGGAATTCAACATGGCCCCAACAACAGTTTTCTAGTGGTATCCCTCTTGAGAACTACCTGTGGCTAATTCAGGCAAGCTTTTTTTGCCAGTGTCGGTAACATTATGGCACGTATGGCAAATTCAGATGATTCTTACTACCTGAAGAATTGCCACCAGTACTCTATTCAGGAAACTGGCAGCAATAAAGACCAAAGATCTGGCATAAAGAGTCACAGAGGTCTGTGACAGGTGACATGAATCGAAATAATGCCAATATTTTCATTGCACACATTCCTGGATAAGGCTAGTGCCGCGTACACACGATCATTTTTCGGGGTTGTAAAAAATTTTGTTTTTTAAAAATGTAATTTAAAATGATCGTGTGTGAGCTTCAGAGCATTTTTTAGGTTCTGAAAAATGACAATTTTTTTCCCGAACATGCTCTATTTTTAAAGACGTTTTCAACAATGGCCCAGATTCAAGAAGCAATTGCGCCCGTGTAACCATAGGTTACATGGCGCAATTGCTTACTTGGTTCGGTGTAACGAGTGCTCCTGATTCAGGAACCTAGTTACACCGACTGCAGCCTAAAATCTGCGCGGCATAAGGCTCTTATGCCACGCAGATTTTAGGCTGCATTCTTGCGTGGGCCGCTAGGGGGCGCTCCCATTGTGATCAGCGCGTAGTATGCAAATTGCATACTACCACTGATTCACAAACTTGCACGGGCCCCGCGCAAGCCAGGTACGGAGTTTCCCTATGGCAACTTTAGCGCAAGGCTGCCCCTTCTAATAGTAGGGGCAGCCAATGCTAAAGTATAGCCGCCGCTCCCGCGACGTGAAATTTGAATTTCATTCACGCCATTCACGTTCACTTTGAAGCAAATGACGTCCTTGCGACGTCATTTGCCGCAACGCACGTCGGGAAAGTTTCCCGACGGAGCATGCGCTGTACGCTCGGCGCGGGAGCGCGCCTAATTTAAATGATTCCCGCCCCCGGCGGGATCATTTACATTGCGCGCGCTTACGCCGGGCAATTTTGCCGGCGCGCCCTCGCAATTTACGGAGCTACTGCTCCGTGAATCGAGGGCAGCGCAAAATATTTGCGGGGGCGCAGGGCAAAATCGTTGCCCTGCTCCCCCGCAAATATCGCGCAAATGTACCTGAATCTGGGCCAATGTCGTTTTTCGGTTTGTAAAAAATGATCGTGTGTGGGCTTTAACGATGTGAAAAACCTGTGCAAGCTCAGAAGCAAGTTATGAGACGGGAGCGCTCGTTCTGGTAAAACTACTGTTCGTAATGGAGTAAGCACATTCATCACGCTGTAACAGACAGAAAAGCGCGAATCGTCTTTTACAAACATGAAATCAGCAAAAGCAGCCCCAAGGGTGGCGTCATCCGAATGGAACTTCCCCTTTATAGTGCCGTTGTACGTGTTGTACGTCACCGCGCTTTGCTAGAGCATTTTTTTCCCACTATCGTGTGTAGGCAATGTCGTTTTAATGATGAAGTTGAAAAAAACATTTAGGTAGATTCAGAAAGAGTTAGGCCGGCTTATCTACAGATAAGCCGACCTAACTCTGAATCTGCACCGACCTATGTTTAAGTGTATTCTCTAACAGAGATACACTTAAACATATCTAAGATAGGACGGCTTGCGCCGTTCTATCTTAGATTGCAATGTTTTGGCTGACCGCTAGGTGGCGCTTCCATTGCGGCCGGCGTAGATTATGTAAATTAGCTATTAGGTATCTTGGTATCTCTCTTGAGAACTACCTGTGGCTAATTCAGACAAGCTTTACGACGATTCCCGAACGTACGCGAGCCCGTCGCAGTCGATTAACGTCGTTTCCGTAAGGCCTTAGGCGGCCTAAAGTTAGAGCTATGCTCTAGTGGCCTAGCCAATGTTAAGTATGGCCGCCGTTCCCGCCGCGAGGTTCGATTTTTTTATGTCGTTTGCGCAAGTCGTCTGCGAATCGGGAGTTTTGTCGTTTACGTACACTTCAAAATCAATAGGCCCGTACGGCGTCCTTAGCCGCAATGCGCACTGGGAAATGTAGGCGCCCGGCGCATGCGCAGTAGCAAAAAAATTCAAGAAACGTGAGGTCAAGCCTCATTTCCATACAACACGCCCCCCTCCAACCAATTTGAATTAGGCGCCCTTACGCCCGCTCGTTTGAGGCTACGCCGCCGTAGATTAGCAGGTAAGTAGATTGAGAATCACTACTAGCTTAGTTAATTTACGGCGGTGTAGCCTAAACAGGCTAGGCTAGGCCGCCCTAAAGTTAGTCCAATCTCTTTGAATCTACCTAATTGTTTTTTCTAGAGGCTGAAAAACGTTGCTTTTTACAACCCGAAAAATTATCGTGTGTACGCGGCATAAGAAGTAGCAGGTGCTGCAACAACAACCAGCTAGAGACTGGAGGCATCACAGGTCAATGCACATCTTTGTCAGCACACAACGGATCAACGAGTACCATCCGAATGATCACATCACAATTTTGTGCAATTTTTCAAAGCATGACACATGCCTGACGAAGGTGTCCTACGCAGCTCTGAAACGTTGCACCCTGTTCATTGTGATGTGCTCATTCTACTATAAAACAGGGCCCTAAGTGGCTTGCATAGTGAGCCTATAGGGCGAATCGGCCCTGTGTACATTGACCTGAGGTACATGAATTGGGCTCAAGCACAGACATTTTTGGTGCTGTGCCCCAACAGAATTCTAATGGGTGTCTTCAATGCCCTTTATAAATTCCCCACAACTATGTCTCTCCTACAAGAAACATCCTTTCTGTTCCCAGGTCTTTACATCTAGGGTTAAAGTGGTTGTAAACCGCAGACATGAAATATGAACAAAGAACATCCCTCTATAGTGTGGACTTAATTAAGAGCACTAATGCCGCGTACACACAATCGGACATTCCGACATCAAAACCATGTTTTTTTTCCCCGACAGATTGTTTGCCCAACCGTGTCTTACATACACACGGTCACACAAATGTTGTTGGAAATTCCGAACGTCGAGAACGCGGTCACGTACAACACTACGACGACCCGAGAAAAATTAAGTTCAATGATTCCGAGCATGCGTTGAATTGATTCTGAGCATGCGTAAGATTTTTGTGCGTCGGAATTGGCTACAGACGTTTGGAATTTCCGACAAGAACTTTTGTTGTCGGAAAAATTGAGAACCAGCTCTCAAACATTTGTTGTCGGAAATTCCGACAGCAAATGTCCGATGGAGCATACACGCGGTCGGATTTTCCGACAACAAGCTCACATCCAACATTTGTTGTCGGAAATTCCGACCGTGTGTACGCGGCATTAGCGTAATTTCGGTCTGATGCTTAATTTCTCTGTTATACGCATTGGACCACTTCTGACGCCAAGAGAAAAAAAAAGGTGACACAGGAGTGATCTGGCAGCCTCAGCTCTGTTCCTGTGCTTCTGGCTGCTTCTGATCCTCATGTACACAAGCAGGTTTGTACATATGGTAGTATGAGTAATGAGGGGACATGTTATGGCCCTATTTGTGTACATTGGTTCAGACTGGATGCATTTTGGACCGTATTCGATTCGCATGAAATGTGAAATAACATTGATTTCCATTGAATCTGTTCACACACTGTATATGCAGTGCATCCGTAGTGCAAATTTAAAAAGATTCCTGTGCATTTTCTGAGCACTGCGGTGTGATTCAGGTGCAAATTCCGGGCTCATTGAGTTCTATAGGAATGCTTCTAAATCGCACATGTGTTTAGGATTTCGTTCAGGATTTCAGCACAGATTGCTCTCCTACTACAGAAGTTGACACCCTTCATCTACTATGTGTTGGCCAGCACTGAAAATGCAGCTATGACAAAAATCCGGTCCTGAGCCTTGCAAGTTCGCATCAGAATTGCATCAAATATGCACCTGAACCGCTGAACAAATGCTTTGTTTTTCACAGTGAAAATGGACATGCAATTTACACCGGACATGTGTGAACCCAGCCTCCCCCCGTATGTATGAAGGCCATGCATGAGATGTAGTAGGCTTTTGCAATGAAGGGGTTACATTCTGATAGTACTTAAACGCTGTTGTTCAATGCAGTTTCATTCCAGCAGCTTCACTGCAAAAAAATCCTGTTACTGTATTGCAGCTCTGGAATTATACACACCTACCCAAATCAATATAAAACAATTCACGTTCAGACCGCCAAGTGAATTTTGCACTGTAGGAGACCATCATATCTTTATCATGAGATTTGTACCTGCAGCTTTATAGTTGTGTGAATTAGCTCCTAGGGCTGTGCCACATGTGTCTGCAGGAAATAGCAATTGCTGTTAACACTTCAGGAGCTCAGCTGGGAAATAGCTTATCTAACATAGCAATGGGTAGGAGCAGGCTTGCCATGTATGCTTGGACGGGAAGGGAGTCTGGCTTTAAACCTTCTTCTCTTTAAAGGGAAAGTATTGTGTCTTTTCAATCAGTGCAAACTTTAAATTAGTAATGCATTTGTAGCGCCCCTTTGCTTTCAGCATGGGCACTACGCTAAAGTTAGTGGGAATGGGAGAGTTACTTTGCTCCCATTCGTGGTTTGTCCAAATTTGGGACTTCTGTCATCCCAGAAATGTCCACTGGGTCAGTCTGTGGTCAAGGGGTGCAATACCACCCCTTGCCGGCAGTTGGCGCCAGAGGGGTTCTGGCAGAGCAAGTTTTCCCCAGCAGCCAATTAGAGGAGTTTTCCCTCCTGGGGCATGCTGGGGGAGAGTATATCTGTAACAGGGGTCATGTGTTGAGCATCTTCGCGGGGTCCCCGTTCCAGGTGCGGTATCCACCTTCAGGGTACGCCCACCTGGCCAAAGCTGAAAGCTGCATCGAACCTCAACCTGAGGAGAAAAGGGACCCCAGTGTTTCGCTGGATTCCATGACCTGTTGAGAGAATCCCAGTCTGGGATCGGGCATCCGGACCACTGACAGGTATGCTTGCTGTCATCCGGGGGCCTATATAGGAAAAGTCAACTGGGAGGATTCGCTCTCTTTATTCACTTTATTTCAAGTCCTTTATTGAAATTGGTCTGTGGCAGAGGCCCTAGAGCCGGGTCTGTGAGAGAGACCTATTCCTCCCAGCTAGTTCAGAGTGACACTTCGGCTGCCAGGCCTATTATAGGGGTCTGTCCGGAGGCACTTTACCCACTCCAAGTAGAGTGGCGACGAGTTACAAAATTGGTACTATACAGAGCAGTATTGACTGCTCCATTTAATATCCAGGCCTGATACCGCAATGTTCTCAGAGCCGGTCCAGGCTCTGGCAAAATCGCGACAACTGAGTCGGGATTCTCATACATGCCTGGACTGGCACCCGGCTCAGGCTCTCAGCGAGCCACTGAGAGCCTGAGCTGGCTGCCTGAGCCCCTGCCCCCTCCACAGCCTAGCGTGGGGGAGGGGGCAGAGCAGAGAGCTGCTGACTATCATCAGCTCTTTGCTCGGACCCGTGAGAATGGAGCGACTGGCAGTGTTAGCTCGCTCGGTTCTCAGTGTTAGAGGCACCCGGGGGACAGGTGCAGCATCCACCTAGGTAAGTATGATTATTGAATACAAAAATGTAGTCCTTTAAATTTGACAGTACGTGAAAAAAAAGGGGTAAAAGTAAAACAAAGTGGGTTTTTACCCCTAAGACTTTACCCAGACCCTTTGCCTAGCATGCAGCCTGGCTGGACAGGAAAAGGAGGACAGCAAGCATGTAGCTCCACTCTTCCTTTACCAGACCAGGCCACATGCCTTTCAACATTGGGGGGTACTTTGCAAGATGGGGTGAGAAAGTCCTCTTCCACTTTGATCTTATCCCAATGTTGAGGGACAAGGGCATCTTCCTTACATCCAGTCCTTCAAAAATGTCTCTTGGGGTTATTGGGGGGACTTATGGTGGAATGTGGAAGCCCCTTTATTATAAGGTGACCTTAGGTATTCATTCTCTCCCAGGGAAAAGATTATCCCATATTACTCATTGCATTCTCTGCACTAAGGTAAAAAACCTTCTATTGTCCACCCCCCCAAATACTTACCTGAGCCCAAGATTGATCCAGCAATATGCCTGAGAGCAGTCACACTGCTCTCTCTCCCTGCTCACTGGATTCAGTGAAAGCAAAAGTGGTGGCACACGCACATAGAGTAAAGGAGGATAATAGAGCACCATCGGGGGGGACCCCAGAAGAGGATTATCAGGGCAAAGCGATTAATCAAAGCAGGTAAGTACAGTATGTCATGTTTGTTATTTAAAGTGGATGTAAACCCTTCACATACCCAGTGAAGTGAACAGCCTCGGATGATACACAGAGATGAAACAAATCTCTACATAAGTTTTACATGTATATCTGCTGTTTTCAGCTTTATATACTATTTAGAAAGTGCACATTTTGTTAGAATTTTCACTTCCTGGTTCCCCTGTAGGAGGGGATCATTGCTAGACACTGTGAGAGACTGTGAGACAGCTGATTGGAGGAAAGGCACACACCACCCTCCCCACACATGCAGAGCTTGCCTGTGTATACTTTAGCTTTCTGTTAATCTATTTTTAGCAACCTCTCCCAACACACACTTCGGGCTCCTGTCTCGGAGAGATTGTCAAAAGTTATCAGGCTGATTACAGAGGAACGAGCAGGACAAGGCTACGAGACATAGGACTTTGAAGAGAGATAAGAAAACACTGCAGATAGATATGCCCAGCTCAAATTTTATTAATTGGGTTTACATCCACTTTAACCACATCCCGCCTGGCCTATAGCAGAATGGCGGCCGGGCGGTGGTTCAGTTATCCTGACTGGGCGTCATATGACGTCCAGCAGGCTAACAGCCGCCGCGCGCCCGTGGGGGTGTGCACCGCGGCGATCGGTGGTGCAGTGTGTCAGTCTGACACACTGCTACACCGATCTCGGTAAAGAGCCTCTGAAGAAGGCTCTTTACCACCACATGATCAGCCGTGTCCAATCACGGCTGATCACGATGTAAACAGGAAGAGCCGTTGATCGGCTTTTCCTCACTCGCATCTGACAGACACGAGTAGAGAAGAGCCGATCAGTGGCTCTCCTGACAACATAGCCCCCCCACTGATGCCCACACTGGACCATCAGGGAAGCCGCCAGGACCACCAGGGAAGCCCCAAACATGTGGATGGCCAGGTACGTCAATATATGCCCAATATATGCCAATCAGTGCCCACAAATGGGCACTAACTGGCACCATTATGGATAAGATATGTGATGCACAGCAATGCCACCCATCAGTGGCATTATTGCCACCCATCAGTGTCCATCAGTGCCCACCTATCAGTGCCCATCAGTGCCACCTATCAGTGCCACCCATAAGTACCTATCAGTTCTGCCTATGAGTGCCCATCAGTGCCGCATACCAGTGCCCCCTATCAGTGCCACTCATCAGTGCCACCTCATCAGTGCTACCTCATTAGTGCCATCTCATTTGTGCCACCTCATCAGTGCCCATCGGTGCCGCCTTATCAGTGCCCATCAGTGCAGCCATATCAGTGCCTATCATTGAAGGACAAAACTTACTTATTTACAAAAAATTTGGAACAGAAATAAAGAAAACCATTTAAATTTTTTTTTATTTTTGGTCTTTTTTTATTTTTTGCGTTGCGCTAAAAATAAAAATTGCAGAGGTTATCGAATACCACCAAAAGAAAACTCTATTTGTGGGAACAAAATTTATAAAAAATGTGTTTGGGTACAGTGTAGCATGATGAATTGTCATTCAAATTGCGACAGCACTGAAAGCTGAAAATTGGCCTGGGCAGGAAGGTGGTGTAAGTGCCTGGTATTGAAGTGGTTAAGTAAAAAAAAACTTTACAATCAATGACTTAACAAAAATAAATAACATTTTTAAAATGTCTTAAATATCCTTCAGTGTAATTACATTGTCAATCACTAAGTCCAGTCATGTAAATACATTGTTTATCCATGGATTTAAATCCTCATCAATCACGACGACCTGATGCTGCCTATGTGTACCTGCCACACTCCCATCACTAAACAACAGATGTCTGGTGCTGCGGTAATGTAAACAAAAAACAAAAAATTGAGGAAAACAAAAAAACATTAGGCATGAATGGTAAAAAAAAAAAAAAATCAGCACACAATCAGACAGCTGGAAAAATATTTTGTATAGTATTTTTATGATGTATATATACACATTGCTGTCAGCACCACTGCAACACAGACTCGGACCCAGCTGCCAAAAGACAATTCTAACTACAGCAGGAAAGGAAGATCAAGGTGTAATAGATGCACCCAAAGGGGCAGATCCACAAAGGAAGTACGCCGGCGTATCTACTGATACGCCGGCGTATTTTCAAATTTCCCGCGTCGTATCTTTGTTTTGAATCCTCAAAACAAGATACGACGGCATCTGGGTTAGATCCGACAGGCGTACGTCTTCGTATGCCTTCGGATCTTAGATGCAATACTTCGGCGTCTGCTGGGTGGCGTTCCCGTCGTTGTCCGTGTCGAGTATGCAAATTAGCTATTTCCGACGATACACGAACGTACGAGCGGCCTTTGCTTTTTTTTTACGCCGTCTCTAGTCGGCTTTTTTTCGGCGTATAGTTAAAGCTGCTATTTTGTGACGTACGCAATGTTAAGTATGGCCGTCGTTCCCGCGTATAATTAGAATTTTTTTTTTTTGTTTGCGTAAGTCGTCCGTAAATCAGGATGGACGTAATTTACGTCCACGTCAAAACAATGACGTCCTTGCGATGTCATTTAGCGCAATGCACGGCGGGAAATTTAGGGACGGCGCAGTTAGTTCGGCGCGGGGACACGCTTCATTTAAATTAAACACGCCCCCTACCCGCCCAATTTGAATTCCGCGCCTTTACGCCGCGAGAGATACACTATGCCGCCGTAACTTACGGCGCAAATTCTTTCAGGATTCAAACCAACAAAAGTAAGTTACGGCGGCGTAGCGTATCTCAGATACGCTGCGCCGGGGCAGATCTTTGTGGATCTGCCCCAAAGTATTTACAAAATTTTTTATTTTTGGAGTGTACTTGGGATTTCCAAGTTTCATAATTAGTAAAAAGTACATGTTAGTTTATGGGAGCTATCATTGTTGTCTTGTTTTGAAGGGCTTATGTTAATAGGCAAATGCAGCAATTTCAGTTCTGCTTACATTCATAAGTTTTAGGTACAGTTTAACACAACACCATAAGAGAAAATGGAGCCCCTGACTTTCTAGCAACAACACACAGACAAAGGGACAATATTAGATATTAATTAAAGACATAGGGGCAGATCCACAAAGATCTGCCCCGGCGCAGCGTATCTGAGATACGCTACGCCGCCGTGACTTACTTGTCCTCAGTTCGAATCCTGAAAGAATTTGCGCCGTAAGTCACGGCAGCGTAGTCTATCTCTGGCAGCGTAACGGCGCGTAATTCAAAACGGCGATTAGGGGGCGTGTTTCATTTAAATGAAACGCGTCCCCACGCCGAATGAACTGCGCATGCGCCGTCCCTAAATTTCCCGCCGTGCATTGCACTAAATGACGTCGCGAGGATGTCATTTTTTTTTAACATAGACGTGAATTACGTCCATCCCGATTCACGGACGACTTACGCAAAAAAAAACAATTCAAAATAAACGTGGGAACGATGGCCATACTTAACATGGCAAGTCTAACTATACGCGACAAAACACCAGCTTTAACTATACGCCGGAAAAAGCCGACTAGAGACGACGTAAGAGAATGTGACGGCCGCGCGTACGTTCGTGGATCGTTGGAAATAGCTAATTTGCATACCCGACGCGGACCCGACGTGAACGCCACCCAGCGGACGCCAAAGTATTGCATCTAAGATCCGAAGGCGTACTAAGCCGTACGCCTGTCGGATCTAACCCAGATGCCGTCGTATCTTGGTTTGAATATTTAAAACAAAGATACGACGCGGGAAATTTGAAAGTACAACGGCGTATCAGTAGATACGCCGGCGTACTTCCTTTGTGGATCTGCCCCATAATCTGTGACAGCTTCATAGGGAGGGAGGCAGATCTGGGAGAGAAAGACATGAGCTTCCCCTTGCCAGAATGCCATAGCTATTGAGCTTACAGTTCACTAACACCCAGTTCTAGACATGTGCATTTCATTTCGTTACGAATTCGAATTTGGATGAATTTTTCATTATTCGGAAATTCGTATGCATCCGAATTTCCGAATTACAAAATTAACAAATTTAAAAAAATTAGAAAAAACGCGAACGAAATTCGAAATTTTAATCGAATTTGAAAACAAATTCAAATCGAATTTGAAAACAAATTTGAATCGAATTTGAAAAAATAGAAATCGATTTTCTAAAAACTGCAATAAAATAGAATATAAAACAATAAAGCAATAGAATCAAAAACAATAGAATAGAAGTTAATAGAATGTAATAAAATAGAACATGACAGTCTTCTGAAATTCGAATAGTATAAATTTGAATTCTAGAATAGATTGGAAAATAATTAAAATTTATGGAAACTAAAATATAAAAGAATAGAAAAACAATAGAACAGAATAGAATCAATTATAATATATATTATATTTTATTTTATTCTCTTGTTTCTCTTTTATTTTCTATTTTCTATTCGAATTTGAATTCATTTTATACGAAATTCGAATTTCTTATTGAATGTAATCGAATTTGAAGAGAAAAGATTATAAAAGATTCGTTTCATATTAGAATTTGAAAAAATTTGGACCGAATTCCTAAAAAGTCGATCAAATTTGAAAAATGTAATTAGATTAGAAAAAATCTACTGCATTCGAAAAAATTCTACCGCATTTGAAAAAAATCGACCAAATTAGAAAAAAATACCGCATTTGAAAAAAATCTACTAAATTAGAAAAAACTACCACATTCGAATTTTTACATATAACCATTTTCCAAAATTCGAATTTCATATAGAATGAAATCGAATTTGAATAGAAAAGATTATAAAAGATTAGTTTCATATTAGAATTTTAAAACATTTTGACCAAATTCCTAAAAAGTCGATCAAATTTGAAAAATTTAATTAGATTGGAAAAAATCTACTGCATTCGAAAAAATTCGACCACATTTGAAAAAAAATCTACTAAATTAGAAAAAACTACCACATCCCAATTTTTATTACATATAACCATTTTACAAAATTCGAATTTCATATAGAATGAAATCGAATTGGAATAGAAAAGATTAGAATAGAATAGAAAATAATAGAAAAGTTAATAAACTAGAAAAACAATAGAACAGAATAGAATCAATTATAATATATATTATATTTTATTTTATTCTATTCTCTTGTTTTTCTGTTCTATTCCATTATAATCTTTTCTATTCGAATTTGAATTAATTTTATACGAAATTCGAATTTCCTATTGAATGAAATCGAATTTGAATAGAAAAGATTATAAAAGATTAGCTTCATATTAGAATTTGAAAAAAAACTTTGATCGAATTCCTAAAAAGTCGATCAAATTTGAAAAATGTAATTCGATTAGAAAAAAATCTACTGCATTTGAAAAAAATCTACCGAATTAGAAAAAACTACCGCATTTGAAAATAATCTACTAAATTAGAAAAAACTACTACATTCGATTTTTTTTTTACATATAGCCATTTTCCAAAATTCGAATTTCATATAGAATGAAATCGAATTGGAATAGAAAAGATTAGAATAGAATAGAAAATAATAAAGTTAATAAACTAGAAAAACAATTGAACAGAATAGAATAAAATATAATATATATTATATTTTTTTCTATTCCGTTCTATTGTTTTTCTATGCTATTATTTTCTATTATTTTCTATTATTTTATTCGAATTCATTCTATACGTAATTAGAATTTCATAATTAGAATTTCTAAAAATGGTTATATATATATAAATATATAAAAATATAAATAAATAGAATAAAATCAAATTCTAATAGAATAGACTAGAATAGAAAAAAACAATAGAACAGATATATATATATATAAAAAACATATTCTGAAATCCAAATTTGGTACAGAATGAATTTTTTTTTTCTATTCTGTTCTATTGTTTTTCTATGCTTTTCTTTTCTATTACTTTCTATTCTATTCTAATCTTTTCTAATGGAATTCGATTTCATTCTATACGAAAGTCGAATTTCAGAAGATGTTATATATAAATATATATATCTCTATATATAGAGATATATAAAATATTTTTTTCTGTTCTGTGCTATTGTTTTTCTATACTATTCGATTCTATTTTAATCTTTTCTATTCAAATTCGATTTCATTCTATACGAATTTCGAATTTCAGGAAATGGTTATATATAGTTTTGTTTAAATGTGGTAGCATTATTTCGAATTTGATAATTTTTTTCGAATTCGGTAGATTTGTTTTCGAATGCGTTAGAATTATTTCAAATGCGGTAGAGTTTTTTCGAATGCGGTAGAATTTTTTTCGAATACGAAATGAATCCCGAAAACGAATGTAATGAATGCAACAAACTTAACTAAACAAATTTAATTAAATAACGAATCGAAACTAAACAAAATGAATTTTTTCATCCTGCACATGTCTATCTGTCATCCCCATCGCTGCCATCTCCCCTGTCATCCCCATCGCTGCCATCTCCCCTGTCATCCCCATCGCTGCCATCTCCCCTGTCATCCCCATCGCTGCCATCTCCCCTGTCATCCCCATCGCTGCCATCTGTCCTGTCATCCCCATCGCTGCCATCTGTCCTGTCATCCCCATCGCTGCCACCTACCCTGTCATCCCCATCACTGCCATCTCCCCTGTCATCCCCATCGCTGCCATCTCCCCTGTCATCCCCATCGCTGCCATCTGTCCTGTCATCCCCATCGCTGCCATCTCTCCTGTCATCCCCATCGCTGCCATCTCCCCTGTCATCCCCATCGCTGCCATCTCCCCTGTCATCCCCATCGCTGCCATCTCCCCTGTCATCCCCATCGCTGCCATCTCCCCTGTCATCCCCATCGCTGCCATCTCCCCTGTCATCCCCATCGCTGCCATCTCCCCTGTCATCCCCATCGCTGCCATCTCCCCTGTCATCCCCATCGCTGCCATCTCCCCTGTCATCCCAATCGCTGCCATCTCCCCTGTCATCCCAATCGCTGCCATCTCCCCTGTCATCCCCATCGCTGCCATCTGTCCTGTCATTCCCATCGCTGCCATCTCCCCTGTCATCCCCATCGCTGCCATCTCCCCTGTCATCCCCATCTCTGCCATCTCCCCTTGTCATCCCCATCGCTGCCATCTCCCCTGTCATCCCCATCGCTGCCATCTCCCCTGTCATCCCCATCGCTGCCATCTCCCCTGTCATCCCCATCGCTGCCATCTGTCCTGTCATCCCCATCGCTGCCATCTGTCCTGTCATCCCCATCGCTGCCATCTCCCCTGTCATCCCCATCGCTGCCATCTCTCCTGTCATCCCCATCGCTGCCATCTCCCCTGTCATCCTCATCGCTGCCATCTCCCCTGTCATCCCCATCGCTGCCATCTCCCCTGTCATTCCCATCGCTGCCATCTGTTCAATTCCATCCCCAGCCTTGTATAGCATGTGGTGTGCCACTGCCCAATTCCACATCACACCCAAAACATGCTCTGGCAATCAGAATGCAGAATACATGCTCACTGATTCTAAAGGGAGTCAATCTATCTTATTCTGTCTTATCTATCCGTCTGTAGCACCCTCCTATGTAGGTGCTAGGACAGTTGGATACATGGTATTGTTTGTTTTTGATAGATACATTTAGTTGCCCACTGTAGTCAGTGTGACTGTAATTTTGGTTGAGGTAAAAGCATAATTTGGCTCACTGTACTTAGTGAGCTGCAATTGTTTAGTCAGGTCTGATCTGATCTGTGTTCTCTGTTGCTGCTAGTGTACCTAATAGATCCCTCTGTATCACAGTAACTTGAGATGTTTCTGGATGATAGGTGTGGAGTTATGCAGATTGCAGCGTAAATATTGATACAAACCTGACCTATTCCAGAGAGGCAGGCTCTGAAGGTGCGTTGGGAGACTGCATTTATTCTGGGAGCACACAGAGCTCTGGGTCTTGTCCCTTGGTGGAGGAGTCAAGCCTGAGGGGGGCAATCTGCCCCCTCAGACACAAGCTGCAATGTAGAAGTCTCAGGTGGGCGACCTGAGGGAGGAGTGCAGATAACCGGGTGCTTAGAAGAAGCTGACTGAGGGGAACTGTCTACCACAGATCATTGGTATCACTGGAGAACATCGCTTGGAAGATTGGAATGAGGAATCCATCTGTCCTTGGGCCTTGTGAGTACAGACCTTGCTGGATCTTGGGGGCCTTGTGCTCTAGCTACCCCTCTGGTGCCTAGTTATAGTCAGTCTATTAACCACTTCAATACAGGGCATTTTCACCCCCCTCCTGCCCAGACCAATTTTTCGTTTTCAGCGCTGGCTGTCACACTTTGAATGACAATTGCAAGGTTGTGCAATGTGGCTCCCAAACAAAATTGATGTTTTGCGCTATAAACCAACGAAGAACACAATGGGCCAGATTCTCAAAAGAGATACGACGGCGTATCTCCAGATACGCCGTCGTATCTCTGAGTTGTGCCATCATATCTATGCGCCTGATTCTTAGAATCAGTTACGCATAGATTTCTATTAGATCTGACCGGCGTAAGTCTCTTACGCCGTCGGATCGTAACTGCATATTTACGCTGGCCGCTAGGGGCGTGTACGCTGATTTACGCCTAGAAATATGTAAATCAGCTAGATACGCGAATTCACGAACGTACGCCCGGCCGACGCAGTACAGTTACGCCGTTTACGTTGGGCTTTTCCCGGCGTAAAGTTACCCCTGCCATATGGTGGCATACATGCAGCGTTATGTATGGACGTCGTTCCCACGTCGTCCGTGAATGGGTCCGTGAATGGGGCTGGACGTCATTTACGCTCACGTCGAAACCAATGCGTCCTTGCGGCGTACTTTGGAGCAATGCACACTGGGATATTCCACGGACGGCGCATGAAAAACGTCAATCACGTCGGGTCACAAGTTATTAACATAAAACACGCCCCCCTGTTCCAAATTTGAATTAGGCGGGCTTACGCCGGCCTTTTTACGCTACGCCGCCGCAAATTACGGAGCAAGTGCTTAAAGGGTCACTAAAGGAAACATTTTTTTTGCTGAAATGACTGTTTACAGGGTATAGCGACATAATAGTTAACTGATTCCTTTTAAAAATGATTACAAATAGATAAAAATCAATCATATAATGTGCCTGAAGGTTAGTTTCACTTTTAAACTGGTTTCATGTTCCTGTGAACTAGAGAGACACACAGAACAAAAACATACAAATCCAGGGCGGTGTTTTGTTTTTAAAATGCATCTGATTGGTTCTGTTAAGTTTTAGACACACAGTAATGACAGCTTAGACCACCGTGAAAAGCTCCCAGTACTGTGGTTATAAGGAAACAGGCAACCAGGAAGTGTGGAGATCACAGCAGAATTACAGCAACTTCAAAGCAAAAACGAACAATAAGGACATGCAACCAGTACTGCAGTAAGGTAAAGGAAGCTATTTAGCTAAAAAAATTCCTTTAGTGATCCTTTAAAAAAAAAGAAAAAATGTTTCCCTCAGTTTAGGCCAATATGTATTCTTTAGGGCTGTTACTGATTAAAATTTTCGTGTTCGATTAATCAATTTTTTTAAAATCAATTAATCAACTAATTTTGATTAATTATAACGCACATACAGATCTTTTAGCTGATCTCCTTGTAAATGTGACTGGCAGGGAAGGGGTTAACACTAGGGGGGCGCTAAAGAGGTTAAATATGTTCCCTAGAGCGTGATTCTAACTGTAGGGGACTCACAAGGGGAGGAGACCAATCTGTGTTCCTCTGTACTGGGAACACACATCGGTCTCCTCACCTCTGACAGGACATGGATCTGTGTTTACACACACAGATCCACGGTCCTGCCGTGATTACGGGCAATCGAGGGTGCCCGGTGGACATCACGGCACCCCCTAGAAGGCCGGGAAGCCTAGGTTGTCATATGACGTCCACCCAGGATGGGAGATCCCATATGTGGATGTCATTTGACTATGGACGGGATCTGAAGTGGTTAAAGGGGACACCGGCTGGTGTCCTGAATAGGGATGAGCCGAACACCCCCCGTTCGGTTCGCACCAGAACCTTTGAACGGACCAACCGTTCGCGCGAACATTTAGAACCTCATTGACGTCTATGGGACTCGAACGTTCAAATTCAAAAGTGCTAATTTTAAAGCCTAATATGCAAGTTATTGTCGTAAAACGTCTTTGAGAACCCGGGTCTTGCCCCAGGGAACATGTATCAATGGAAAAAAAGTTTTAAAAACGGTCGTTTTTTTTTGGAGCAGTGATTTTAATGATGCTTAAATGAAAAAAAAATATGAAAAATTCCTTTAAATATTGTACCTGCTGGGTGTCTATAGTATGCCTGTGAAGTGGCACGTGTTTAGAACTGTCCCTGCACAAAATGAGATTACTATAAGAAAAAAGTAATTTAAAACTGCTTGCGGCTTTAATGTAATGTCTGGTCCCTGCAATATGGATGAAAATCATTGAGAAAAATAGCACAGACACTGACAGTACACACACCACGTAGCTTTAGGTGCACACTGCAGAGGACACGGGCAGTACACACTACGTAGCTTTAGGTGCAATCTGCAGAAGACACGGGCAGTACACACCACGTAGCTTTAGGTGCATACTGCAGAGGACAAAGGCAGTACACACACTACGTAGCTTTAGGTGCAAACTGCAGAGGACACAGGCAGTACACACCAAGTAGCATTAGGTGCAAACTACAGAGGACAAAGGCAGTACACACCAAGTAGCTTTAGGTGCAAACTGCAGAGGACACGGGCAGTACCTACCACGTAGCTTTAGGTGCAAACTACAGAGGACAAAGGCAGTACACAAGCCACGTAGCTTTATGGTGCACACTGCAGAGGACACAGGCAATACACCACGTAAGAATACTGCAGCTAGCACAATCACCTGCCTGCCAGTATATTAGGAAGAGCTGATCTAGCTAAACTATACAGTGTATAAATATATATACAACACCTGGGATGCATATATATCCTCTACACACTGTGGTCGCGATTCAGATACATTGTCGTATCCTTGAGCGGGCGCTGATGACGTAACAATGTTACGCCGACGTAACATTGAGAGGCAAGTACAGTATTCACAAAGCACTTGCTCCCAAAGTTATGTCGGCGTAGCGCCTAATTCAAATAAGCAAGGCCGTGGGCGTGTTGTATTTAAATTAACTGTGACCCCATGTAAATGCATGGCCGATCGAACGGCGCATGCGCGCACATGCTCAGAATCACGTCGCAAATACTCCCTAAGATACGTTGGTTCAATGCTTTAGACGTGAACGTAACTTACGCCCAGCCCCATTCACGTACGACTTACGCAAACAACGTAAAATACGACGCTGTTCCGACATTTCCGACATCCATGCCTTAACATGACTTACCCCTGCTTTATGAGGGGTAAACTTACGCCGGACATAAGCCTTACGTAAAAGGCGTAGCTAAATCCGACGGGCGAAAGTACGTTCGTGAATCGGCGTATCTAGGTAATTTGCATATTCAATGCGTAAATCTACGGAAGCGCCCCTTGCGGCCAGCGTAAATATGCACCCAAGATACGACAGCGTAAGAGATTTACGTCGGTCGTATCTTGGCCAAATTCATGCGTAACTGCCTTTCTGAATAAGCGCATAGATACGACGGCGCTCATTTGGACTTACGACGGCGTATCTGGAGATACACCGTCGTAAGTTCTTTCTGAATCCGGGCCTGTAACTTTAAAGTGGAGTTCCACCCATTTTTTTATGTTTGTCTGTGCTGCATGCTCTAATCTCATAGTGTTCAGAATGGACAATTTTTATTTAATTTGTTGCTTGTAAATACCTTTATTTTGTAGTCCTTCATTACTTCCTCCTCCTTATTTGCCTAGGCTATTTGCAAGGGTTTCTGGGATAGGCATCATGTTTCCCAGTAGTCCTTGCAAACCTGACTGAAACCTATTACATTGCTTGTGCACCGAGCATGTGCGAGATATGCAAAGCTGAAATCCAGGAAGTCATCTTCAGTCTGGCTTCATGATGTCCACACTTAAGATGGCCACGGTCTATTTCTAGATTATAAACTATCTAAATGCTGTAACAACCTAACAAAACGGACCTTAGTTTACAGACTAACTTTACTAGAATACATTAAGCTTGTGTATTACAGGGGTATTTATATTTAAAAAGTGAAATTGTGGGTGGAACTCCCCTTTAACTGACTAGCCTGCCTGTCTGCCTGCTCTATCTGCCTACTAAAAATGACACTCTCTCTCTCTCTGTCTTCTCTCTTTTAACCACCGCAACACACTACATGAGTTTGACTCGAATACGAAGCTCATCCCTAGTCCTGAAGAGCTTTGTCCATTAATTTGTACACTAAAGAGAAGGAACTCTGCTCTACTATACTGTATTATGTTATGTTCTCAGTTGTACATAATTCTTATCTGTGGGGTATACTCCCACATCCCTCATCCCTATCCAATTTCTCCAAAAACAACATCCCCTGGACTGTTTTTTGGAGAAAGAGTGAATGATCCTGTTGTGTGCTTGGCTGCGGGGCAGAAGTTTGAAAGACCTGGACAATAATTCTTGTGGCTCCTACATATCTACAAATCTGCAGTATCTATCTACAGTAGGTGACCGCGATATTGTGTCAATCTCGCTCCCTTTCTCGGCGAGATTGACCACCTACGAGCCCCATCGCGGGAGCCAGCGCCGAGCAGGCTTGCCGCGATGGAGACAAAGCCATCATAGAAGCGACGGGAGATCCGACTTGGATTCCCGACAATTCTAGCTGCGGCGTTTGGTATGAATCCTGAGAGGGAACTCCACGCCCAATTTCAAATAAAAAAACGGCATGGGTTCCCCCCCCAGGGGCATACCAGGCCCTTAGGTCTGGTATGGGTTGTAAGGAGACCCCCCTACGCAGAAAAACTGACGTGGGGGTCCCCCCACAATCCATACCAGACCCGTATCCAAAGCACGCTACCCGGCTGGCCAGGAATGGGGGTGGGGACGAGCGAGCGGCCGCCCCCCCTCCTGAGCCGTACCAGGCCACATGCCCTCAACATGGGGGGGTTGGGTGCACTGCGGCCACCCCACCCCAGAGCACCCTGTCCCCATGTTGATAAGGACAGAGCCTCTTCCCGACAACCCTGGCCGTTGATTGTCGGGGTCTGCGGGTGGGGGGCTTATCGGAATCTGGGAGACCCCTTTAATAAGGGGGCCCCCAGATACCGGCCCCCCACCCTAGGTGAATGAATATGGGGTACATCGTACCCCTACCCATTCACCTGGAGGCAAAGTGTAAAAGAAAATAAACACACAACACAGGGTTTTTAAAGTTTATTTATTAGTCAGCTCCAGGGCCCCCCCTGTCTTCTTTAGCTCTTTTAGCAGGGGGGGCCTTCTTCTTCCGCTCTCCGGGGGGGCCTTCTTCTTCCGCTCACCGGGGTGGCCGGGGGAACCCCACGTCGGTTTTTCAGCGTAGGGGGGGTCTCCTTACAACCCATACCAGACCTAAGGGCCTGGTATGCCCCTCCCTCTCAGGATTCATACAAAACTCCGCAGCTAGAATTGGCGGGAATCCAAGTCTGATCTCCCGTCGCTTCTATGACACGCTCGCTGGAATGTGCTTTGTCTATTCATCTATCTATCTATCTATCTTATTCTGTCTCCTCTATCTGTCTGTCTGTCTGCCTGTTTGTCTGCCTGCCTGTCTGTCTGTCTATCTATCTTATTCTGTCTCCTCTATCCGTCTGTCTGCCTGTTTGTCTGCCTGTCTGTCTGTCTATCTGCCTGTCTGTCTGTCTATCTATCTGCCTGTATATCTATGTTATGACCTGTTTTTATATCTTTGTCTGTATAGTTCTGAAGAATGTTGAAGGTTTTACAATAAATATCTGAATTTCTTTTCTTGGATTTTATAAGAATTAGATGCTTGCATATTTACACAATAAGGTGATTGGGGTTTACCACTCTGAGAATAACACCATGCTGTGTCTATTCGATCCTCATGTGCAATTATTATACCATCAGGCAAGTCAGGCAAAGGGGAGGAGCAAGTCTAATTTCATAGCAGGACTAGTGTGAAATAATGAGCACATCACGTTTTTGTTGCCATGGAAACATAGATAAATGGTGTAATGTTTGGAAAGACGGCAAATGATCTTTTTTTTCCTCCTTGTTTACTTTATTCACCTAATTATAAGAGATATCCTTGTAAAGAGATAAGTTAGGGCAGAACAACCAAAGTTCTGAATTCTTTTTTTTTAAATATCAGGCTTCCTTTTAGAAAATAAAATGGTAAATGGAACTCTAGAAAAACGGTTTAAAACTTCTTTTACTGTAATTCTGTTTTGTATTTAAAAAAAAATGCTAGTATAACTGCTTAATCTATTTTTATAATATCTTCCCCCAGTTTCCTGTACAGCAAAAGGTTATGTGTTTTAAAGTACAACTGCAGTTTCACCAAACATAATGTACTTGTCCCTGTAGCTGCGTGCACACGACCGTTTTTCATGACGAGAAAATTGCCATTTTTTAAATTGGTCGTTAAAAACGGGTATGTGTGTGCCAGAGCATTTTTCTAGACAAGAAAAATGGCCATTAAAAATTTAGAACCTGCTCTATTTTTTCTCATCGTTTTTCACGTCGTTGTTTTTCTCGTTGTGAAAAACAGTCGTGTTTAGGCTTTAACGATGGGGGGGGGGGGGGAACATGCATGCTCAGAAGCAAGTTATGAGAATAGAAATTTGCATAATCAGCTCAAAGGGTGGCGCCATTCGAATGGAACTTCCCCTTTATATTGCCGTCGTACGTGTTGTACGCAGGGCCGGCCTTAGGTGTTCAGGCGCCCTGTGCAAGATAATCCTGTGGCGCCCCCCCCAGACCACTACACACTGACCGCTACCAAATACACTACCCACAGACCACTACACAATACACTACCCACAGACCGCTACACAATACACACTGACCGCTACACAATACACACTGACACTACAGCATTGGTGCATTTTACTATAGAGGCATTGGTGGACTACAAGGCCCAGCATTTTACTATAGGGGGCATTGGTGGACTACAAGGCCCAGCATTTTACTATAGGAGGCATTGGTGGACTACAATGCCCAGCATTGAAGTCCCACCAATGCCTCCTATAGTAAAATGCTGGGCCTTGTAGTCCACCAATGCCTTTATAATAAAATTCTGGGCCTTGTAGTCCACCAATGCCTCCTATAGTAAAATGCTGCACCAATGCCTCCTATAGTAAAATGCTGGGCATTGTAGTCCACCAATGCCTCCTATAGTAAAAGCCCCAGCATTTTACTATAGGAGGCATTGGTGGGACTAAAAGGCCCAGCATTTTACTATGGAGGCATAACACGTTACACAATGACTTTCTGGCTGCTCCCTCCCTCTCCCCAGACCAATACCTACTCCCCAGGCCAACAGAAAAAACTCACGAGGGAGATGAGTCTCTCACCTTTTTTTTTCTTCCCACTGCACGCGCGGGCCGCCCCGAGGGGAACATGTTCATGGATCCAATTCCGCTGGAGAGCCTGAGGAGGAGGAGGCGGAGAAGACCGCAAGTGTATCGTACACAGCTCGCAGCAAAGGCTAGCCCCGCTCCCCGCGATTGTGGATAGGCCAGGCCTGCCCACCGCACATGACCGCTTGACCTAATCACAGGGTGCCAGGGGTGGGTGGGATAGAGTAGGAGGTGAGGGGGGGGTGAGAGAGAGGGGGTGAGGTGAGTTAGTGGGGGTGAGGATGAGAGAGAGAGGGGGGATTAGAGAAAGAGTGGTGGGTGGGAGAGAGGAGGTGAGCGAGGGGCTAAGTGAGAGAGTGAGAGTGAGGAGGGGAGTAAGCTGACACAGAGGAGGGGGGTGACAAAGAGGAGGGGGGTGATACAGAGGAAGGGGGTGTAACCTGACACAGAGGAAGGGGGGTAAGCTGACACAGAGGTGGGGGTAAGCTGACACAGAAGGGGGGGTGTGACACAGAGGAGGGGGGGTAAGCTGACACAGAGGACGGGGGTGACTCAGAGGAGGGGGGGTAGGGTGACACAGAGGAGGGGGTGACACAGAGGAGGGGGGTGACACAGAGGAGGGGGGGTAAGCTGACACAGAGGAGGGGGGTGACACAGAGGGGGGGTGGGGTGACACAGAGGGGGGGTGACACAGAGGAGGGGGGTAAGCTGACACAGAGGAGGGGGGTGACACAGATTAGGGGGGGTGACACAGAGGAGGGGGGTAAGCTGACACAGAAGAGGGGCGGTAAGCTGACACAGAAGAGGGGGGGTAAGCTGACACAGAAGAGGGGGGTGACAGAGGAGGGGGTGACAGAGGAGGGGGGCGTAAGCTGACCGAGCAGATGAGCCCTCAGAAGACACACATCGGGAGGCAGGACTCCGGGAGCAAGCAGGCACGATTATCGAATCCACAGTGCAGCCCCGCCCCCGCCTCCACACATGACCAGCACCAGTTCCTGCAGGACCATTCACAGACCCCCATGTCTGCTTCCCGGCCCGCCCCGCACATCGCACATGGCCCGTTCAGCCAATCACAAGGCGCCCGTTAGGCCAATCACAGGGCGCCCACTGTGACAGCGATAGCGAGTACAGTACGGGATCATGCGCGCCGCCCATCTAAATGTATTGTCTGGAGACAGAGATCCGGCTGCTAATGGCCACTGGCACATGTGTCTAAACCCAAAAGACTGTCCGGGTCAACCGGCACGGCGCCCCTGTTGCCCATGGTGCCCAGCTCGCACAACCCAAAGGCCGGCCCTGGTTGTACGTCAGCTTGCTTTGCTCGAGCACTTTTTATCACAATCGTGTGTATGCAAGGCAGGCATGAGAGGAATCATGTTGAGAAAAACTTTGTTTTTTTCCATGACATGAAAAACAGTCGTGTGTATGCGGCATAACTCTACATTGAGCTCACTGAGCAACCTATCTCCCAGAAGCAGCTTTTTTCGAGGCACAGAAGGATGTACTCAGAGCCTGGAGGGTGCAGGCAAAATTGTTGCATGAACTTCTCAGGAAAGGTAACTAGGCATGTGCAATTTTTTAAGTTACGAATACGTTTTCCGTCATTTTTCAGTTATTTTAGTTGATTCGTTAACATACGAATGAACGAATGGTTTAGCGCAATTAATAACGAATAACGATATTTTCAAAATAACGAATATGGAAAACAACGAAGATACGAAAGAAGAAAGAAACGAAAACATAGAAACAACGAAAATACCGAACCCAAAAAAAAAAATAATTACGAAAAACAAAATGAACGAAAATGCAAACTTACTAATATTCGAAGACCGAAAAGAAAACGAAATGCCGAACAAAGACTAAAAAACGAAAATCAAAACTAACGAAAAATAAATTACGGATCTTCGGAAAACTGAAATGAAAACAACGAAAATACAAAATAATGTAAATTAGCTTTCGTTAGTACTGAAATATTTCTGGACATTGACCAATAGCCACTGAGCGCTGTCCCTTTCCTCTGAAGAGGTTTGTTCCTTCCCCCAATGAGCTTCTTTCTCATTACCTCCTGGCTCCTTGTGTCTTTTTCTGTGTTAGACTGCAGTGCATCTAATTTCTAGATTTGTATTTGTAATATCTGACATATTTTAGTTTTCTTCTACGTCAGACTTCATTCTAGACAGGGTGTGTGTGCTAAGACAGTCAAGTCAATCACAGTAAAATCCGAATTACAAAATTACGACGAGTAGTGTGTCGAATAAACGTAAAATGTATTCTAACAGAATTACGAATGCAATAAAATCTACAAAAGTACGTTTTTACAATCGAAGGAAATTAGACATGAAAATACGAATGATCATAAAGCAACGAAAATATATTTCTTTACGAAAATACGAATGCGGCATGATGGAAAATATAATGTAAATACGAATAACAAAACAACGAAAATTAAACTAACGTAAAAATGAAGGAACAAATAAAATCATTTTAAAAATACGAACGCGGCAGAATACAAAATATAACGAAAATACGAATCTCGATTCAACGAAAAATAAACTAACAGAAAAAAACGGAAACGGAAAAAAGAGTGTTACCAAAATACTAAAAAGAGTACGAATACGATAACTAACGTCTTACGAAATTACGACTCGTTACGAATCACGATAAACGAACAGAAACGAAACAGAAATAAACGAAAATTTTTGCTGTGCACATGTCTAAAGGTAACCCATCACACATTTACAAAGCTTGCCGGAACAAAGATAAATGTTTTTTTCTTTGTCAAAGTCCAATTATATTTTAAAGTATACCGTATGTATACATGAATATATATATATATATATATATATATATATATATATATATATATACAGTATTTGTGTATATATACATATATACTGTATGGCCCGGATTCACAAAGCACTTACGCCGACGTATCTCGAGATACGCCGCGTAAGTGTAAATATGCGCCGTCGTATCTATGCGCCGTGCCCATAAACTGAGATACGCCTGAAAATAGGCTTCATCCGACCAACGTAACTTTCCTACGCTGGCGTATCGTGGGCGCATATTTACGCTGGCCGCAAGTGGCGCTCCCATTGATTTCCTATTCAAATATGGAAACGAGGGAGATACGCTGATTCACAAACGTACTTGCGCCCGGCGCATAATATATGCGGTTTGCGTAAGTTGTACGTCCGGCGTAAAGTTATTCCCCATATATGAGGCACAACTCATGCTAAGGTATGGACCAGGGAACAGAGCCGTCGTATTTTTCGTCATTTACGTAGTACGTGAATAGGGCTGGGCGTAGGTTACGTTCACGTCGTAGGCAGTGATCCGTCGTATCTTAGGGAGTAGTTCCGACGTGATTCTGAGCATGCGCACTGGGATACGTCCACGGGACGGCGCATGCCCTGTTCGTTTTAAGTACTTGTATGGCACTCGGCCCATCATTTGCATGGGGTCAGGCCACATTAGCATGGCTCACGCCCACTTCCAACTACGACGGCTTACCGATGGGTAAGGGGGATGAAGAGGTTAGGTTTATTATGGTGTATGAATCCCAGTTCATGTAAGAAAAGTAAGGTAATGTATGTTAGGAATGTCAGGTATGTCTCAAATTCCCATCCAATAGGAATTTAGGATGAACCATAGTTCTTAAACCTTAGGCAGTAACATAAAGCATACATATGTTAACGTGTATGTTCATATACCTTATAGACTATCCTGAGACCTCTCTGAGGCTAAGAAAGACCTAATAAGAGCAACTTCCATTTTGGAAGTTTGTTTGGTCTTGACACCTCATGCAGCTCATGTCCAACTTATTAGTTCATCACTATGCTTAAAAGCCTCACAAACAACAGTATAATACAAGAAAAACCAAGAAAATTGTTTTGCCCATGGGACCTTACTGAGTGGTGCAGAGAAAAAAAAAATCACCAAGTGTTAAAAAAAAGACAAAATGTATTTCACAATGCATAAAAACAAGCAAAATTGAATACAGATTGTATCCTCTTGAGAGACATATCAACACTTCGGCCCCATACACACGGGAGGATTTATCCGCGGATACGGTCCAGCGGACCGCTTCCACGGATAAATCCTCTCGAGGATTTCCGCGGATTTCTATGCGATGGCGTGTACACACCATCGCATTGAAATCCGCGCCTAAATCCTCTGGCGATGACGTGTCGCGCCGTCGCCGCGTCATAATCGCGACGGCGATTATGACGCGGCGACGTGCGCGACGCTGTCATATAAGGAATTCCACGCATGCGTCGAATCATTACGACGCATGCGGGGGATCCCTTCGGACGGATGGATCCGGTGAGTCTATACAGACCAGCGGATCCATCCGTTGGGATGGATTCCAGCAGATGGATTTGTTTGGCATGTCAGCAAATATTCGATCTATCCGCTGAAACCCATTTGCTGGGATTTTTCAGCGGATGGATTCTATCGTGTGTACGGGGCCTTCCTCAGGAGACAGACAAGGTTGGATTTTTTGTACATCTGTGGAAAGACATGTCATATAAAAAAAAAAAAAAATTAAACAATTAAATTAGAGACTCTATCCATTTTTGTTGCACTCTGATAGGACCCGACCTTTTTTGCAAACTCTCAAACCCCCATATTTTTGGTATATGTCCCTATCCAGGTATATATATCTTTGGTCGGCTTGCTCTTTATATGTTTCACCCAGTTGAATTTATTGTTTCCACACTTACGGACCATCGCTAGTATATGCTTTTTAGCATGCATTCCCACTTTGATCCGATTTTCATTCACTTTTCATTTGTTTTACTCTACTCCAGGCATGTCCAAAGTCCGGCCTGTGGGCCAATCGTGGCCCACGTTCCGGTTTCCAATGGCCCGTCTGATAATTTGGACATGTATATCTTTTGTGGCCCCCAACTAATCCCTGAGCGCCGGGGGCCAAAAAAGATATACATGCTGGCTGCCTTGGAGGGGACATGGAGGGGGCGGGATGAGTGCCATACATACAGGTGAATTTCCTGTTTGGACGACTGTTTTGTCCATCACAGGAGGTGGGACTTTGTATTAAAGAGGCCGCTGAGAAAACAGATTCTGCTGTATGTAATTTGTTGGCGCTCAACCTATCCCCCTCCCTGTCCCATCCCAGGTTGCAGATGGGCATCAATCAGGCTGCACTGATGGCAATGGTGATTCTGCATTCCTGGCAATGGGGGGGGGGGGTGCTGCATTCCTGGCAATGGTAAGGCATGGCAATGGTAAGGCTGCATTCATAGAAAGGGTGGGGCTGCATTCATTGCAACAGTGGGTCTGCATTGATGGCATGTGTGTTATACAACGATAAATACCCTATAGCCAAATTACACGCCCTAGCTCATCTCTTCACCACACACAGCCACACAGGCAAGAGAATTCTTGTTGAGTTGTGTATTAGTGCTCGGAGGAACACACTTAGACCAAATTTTAATGGTTCAAAGAATGTCAGGCAAAATGTTCGGCCCTCTTGCACGTTCACTACATCTAATCTGGCCCTCTTTCAAAAAAGTTTGGACACCCCTGCTCTACTCGTTCTGAGTTTTCTTTTTTCCCCCTTTTCTTATCAAGGGTATTGCATTTTGGTCCCTCTTGTATGCCCTGGCTCTTGGCTCACCCGCCGCCATTAGCTCCCGGGCGAAACCTCTGCTGTCGAGGCCATTCCACAGTGCTGGGATTCTGGTGTTATTGTTTAAGGCCCCGTACACACGACCGGATCGATCCGCTGGGATTGATCCGCGGATCAGTTCCAGCAGATAGATCCGGTCGTGTGTACGGCCTAGCGGACATTTTCAGGCGGATAAAAATCCAGCCGACGGATTCCCAGCGGATAAAAATTTCTTAGCATGCTAAGAAATCTATCCGCTGTAATCCAGTCCAGCGGACTGATCCGGTCGTCTGTACAGCCTCACCGGATCAGTCCGTCCGCTCCCATCCCTCGCATGCGTCGTAATGATTCGACGCATGCGTGGAAGTATTTACCTTCCAGGGTCGCGCATGTCGCCGCGTCATCGTCGCGGCGACGGCGCGGCCACGTCACCGCGGATGTATTCCGCGGGGATTTCGATCTGATGGTGTGTACAGCCATCAGATCCAAATCCGCCAGAGGATTTATCCGCTGGAAACGGTCCGGCGGACCGTTTCCAGTGGATATCCTCTCGTGTGTACAAGGCCTTAAACGTTTGGCTTTCTACTATGCAGCGATATTTCTGATCTATCATCCGACGTGTAAGGCCGTGTGCACACGGTTGGTCCATCCGATGAGAATGGTTAACCGATGAAGCTGACTGATGGTCTGATGTGCCTACACACCATCAGTTAAAAAAACGATCGAGTCCAACGCGGTGACGTAAAACACAACGACGTGCAGAGAAAAATGAAGTTCAATGCTTCCAAGCATGCGTTGACTTGATTCTGAGCATGCGCGGGTTTTTAACCGATGCTTTTGTATACTAACCATCGGTTTTAACCTATCAGTTAGGCGTCCATCGGTTCAATTTTAAAGCAAGTTCTAAAATTTTTGACTGAAGGATAACTGACCGAAGGGGCCCACACACGATCGGTTTGGACCGATAAAAAGATCCTTCAGTCCGTTTTCATCAGTTTGGACTGACCGTGTGTACAGGGCTTAAGTATATTTTGTGCTCATTAATGGACACTGTCCAATTTTGTCTGATGCAAACTTTCAAATACCAATTTCATGGTTAAGTTTAATTGTTTAATTTGTTGCTTTTCGCTATGACATAGTCTTTCCACAGATGTACACAAAATCCAACCTTGGCTGTCTCCTAGGTGAGTGGGCACTGTCAGACGAAACACGTAGAGATAATAGCTCCTACAAATTCGGAATCATATGCTCTAGCAATGATGTTTATGCATCAGTATTGGTATTGTGTATGTAAATTGTTGATATGTCAATCAATATTAAATTTTGCTTTTTTTTTATGCATTATGAAATCTATTTTTTAACACTTGGTGAATTATTTTACTCTCAGTAAAGTCCCATGGGTGAAAATGTTTCTGTGTTCTACTGAATATTGGGGATTAAGTACAGCCCTGGTCTGAGCATAGGTTGCCTTTTTTTGTCTTCATGATAATACAAGAAAAGCCAGGGCCAAAAATCTGCATCAGTATAAGGGGCCCACATGAAACTCTTCATTAGGGCCACGAAGACTGTATGTTTCCTGCCTATAAGTGTATGTGCGTGCCTCTGTATGTGTTTCAGCTTGTGTACTTTGGGAAAATATTGCTGGGAATTACATCTGCCATTATATTTCAATGTATTGACAAGCTTGACAAGTTATGTCTGTGAAAATTTCATCTGCATAAGAACATGCATTTTGCTTCAATTACTGCTGCCTAACAAAAATAGGGAAAAAATCTAAATATGAACAGGAAACATGTAAATTGCTCTTTTACACTTAATGTACAGACTCCATAGATTCATTAATAATTGATGCTGGAATGTGAGTTTTGAAATCCATTTTCTGTCTTACATCTAGAACAACAGCAAAAATATATACATACCAAGTAAGACCGTAAAGGGTGTTGGAAAAATTCTACAAACCATTATAGTTAATAGCACTTTTTAAACCATTAGAGTTGAGTGGTTGCGTTTCATTTTACATTTAGTTGCCCTTGAGAGCGATTTATTTTGCTTCATGCTACACAAATAATGAAACTACTTGTAGGGGGAAGATTATGTTTTATAATGGTGACTTTTTCTTAAAGTAAAATGATGCTTTTTGGGTACCTATTTTATGGAATTAATTGGGTAGTTATTATAATTCTTTAGCATTATTCAATTGATGGCTTATAAAGGAAACACTGTATATGATAAGCTAAGCAGCAGTTTTACCCCTGGCCGTCCACCTGAACTGTAAAAAAACAACCAAAGGGGCCTGTTAGCATGCCATGCCTGCGATGTTGTGCTACGCGGTCGCAACTGCTTTAACGCATTTTGAAATACTCAGAATCACTCTGAAATACTCGGAAACATACTCCATTCCCAAGTGTGTCTGAACCTTTCCGAGGGTTTCCGAGATCAGTCGACCTGTCCCCAAGTATTTACGAGGCTCTCCAGTGCCCCCCCCACCTCTGGCCACATGTGGTATTGCATGCCGTAGAAGTCAATGCTGAACGAATTGTCTTAGTTTCCATTGACTTCTATGGGGAAACTTGCTTTGATATGCAAGTGCTTTGGATTACAAGCATTCTCCTGGAACGGATTATGCTCATAATCCAAGGTTCCACTCAATGCTGTATCCTGGCCTAGGCCAACAAGGCTCAGGACTAGGGCAAACTAGTCTAGCGCCACCCATAATTTCTTTTGGTATGCGGGAGGCATTACGCAACTGTAAGGGGGGGACGGGGGACGCTGCTTCTAATTTTAAATGTCTTATCATCCTGGTCCTGGACCACAAACCTTCTTCACTGTGCTATATGTTTTCTGCTGCACCTTTGACATGGTTATATCTTCTTAGTCCCCTCCATAAAATTATCAGAAATGTGTGCTTAAAGTAGAACTATAGGCAACACTTTTTTTCCCATTTTGGATAGAGTGGGGGAGGGTTATGGCCCCTGTCAGTTTATTCTTTACCATCCCTGTCCCATTGCAGAGATTTCCCTTCACTTCCTGCCCCATAGCCAAACAGGAAGTGAAAGAAAATCTATGCAAATTAAGGGAATCCATTGCCCGCCTCCCCCCGTAGGCCCTCAGAACTAGTGTCCCAACTCGAAAATGTCAGGGCAGGTCTTAAACAGAAAGGGGTGTGGCCTTGACAGAAAGGGATGGGTCATATTTAAATTAGGGAGTCACGAGTTTAGTCAGGCCTAGGGCAGCATAAAACCTAAATACACTACTGGTTCCACTGTATACGGTATGTATTTGAAGGCATGCTTTAGCCAGTTAAGTGAATTGTGCTAACCAAGGCACCGCAAAAGAGCTTCCAGATCAATAGTACATGGTGGTGGATCCATCATTGATTCTATTTCATATTTGAAATACTCTACAGGAACATATCCCTACAATAGTTTTAAGTTAAAGTGTATCTAGACTTAAAGAGGGGGTTCACCCTATAAACATTTTTTTTTCTAGCATTAAATTAAGCATAGTAGCGCGAGCTACAGTATGCCTTTATTTTTATTTTTTGCCCCGTACTCACTGTTTAATCCTATAGTGAAGATTCCGACTCCCCGCGGGGAATGGGCGTTCCTATCCAGAGGGAAGATGATTGACGGCCGGCTCTGGCGCGTCACGCTTCTCCGGAAATAGCCGAAATAGGACTTGGCTCTTCACGGCGCCTGCGCATAGTCTGTGCGCAGACGCCGTATAGCGCCGTGAAGAGCCGAGACCTACTCCGGCTATCTTCGGGGAGCGTGACGTGCCATAGCCGGCCGTCAATCATCTTCCCTCTGGATAGGAACGCCCATTCCCCGCGGGGAGTCGGAATCTTCACTATAGGATTAAACAGTGAGTACGGGGCAAAAAAATAAAATAAAGGCATACTGTAGCTCGCGCTACTATGCTTAATTTAATGCTAGAATTTTGTTATTGAGGGTGAACCACCGCTTTAAGCCAAAGAATACAGTAAACGGCAGGCTACCAGGCACTAGATGTGGTGGCTGCACAATTTTTTTACTCAGGCTTTTCCCCTTTATTGTACCCTGGTAATCCTGCAAATAAGAACATAAAAAGCTTAGCAATTCTCAGTGCAACAGTGTTATATATGTAGCCGGAATAATAGATCAGATTATCACAGAGTGGGGCTGTGGATATGAGAAAATATTAGAATGCCATGTCCCGATAGAGTTGCAAAGAAATTATATATACACATATGTATAAAGAAAATACACTGAACACTGCGTGACATCCCACCTTCTGAGAACTCAACTGGTCTTCAAACTTTACGATTAAGTGGTTGCGAGTCTTCCATTTTTTGTTGATCCTTGTAACTGTATTTCTAGTTAGTAGGTGGCCTGTCATGCTAACGTGTTTGCAATTTTAGGCCGTATTTATGGCACTTTCTTATGTAATTTTTGTCTGTTATCAATTTTGTATTTTATAATAAATATCCATAATTTTAACTATACTACGCCTCAAAAGTCCATATATGTAGCCGGGTATCGCCCTTTTTGATGTGATACAAAAGACTACCATTGCTGATCGTGAAGGATCTCAGCTCCCTCCTGTGGCCGAGTTGGGTTAGAGCCACCTGTTGTTTGCATTTCATTCTGGTACCGCCGTAGTGAATGTTGGTGGATTGAGTGCAGAAGGAGAAGGGATTCCATTTGCCCTGGCCTGTAATAAACTACATTACCCAGAGAGCAGCTGTGCCACCCCAAGACGCTTTACCTTCCGCACCGCCTGCTGGGGGAGGTAATTTAAGGAAGAGGACGTGTTTGGCGCGCTCTCTCAGGACCGCCTCTTCAATCCAGGAGGACACTGTCAAAAGTGTCTCCACGGGGAGTAGGCCAAAGTTGAGGCCTGTATACACCCGAGCGGAGCGGCATTGAGAAGGAGGAACGGAGTTTCTGCCGGAGTCATCAGACGAGTTCCCAGTAACCCTGCGACCTGTCTGAGGACCGGAGACTGCTGACCGACCGGACGGTGTGCAGTGGAAGTACAAGGCCTGAACCGGTTGGGTGAGACGGGCACTTGCCTGAAAGTACTGATTGTCTTGCGGAAGGGTGGATTGTTGATATTGTTTGACTATTCAGGAAACTTTTAACAGTTTACTATTACCCTTTTGGATTATAAATTGCTCTTTTACAGTTGCCATTAGGCTTAGCCTCCATGCCTGTGAGGGAAAATAGAGCATCTTCATGCAGGGCTGTAGTCATAGGGAGGGGGTGAGCACATTCTGCTTTCCACCATGCAAAACGGCTCAAATGCTGGTGGAAAGCAAGAAGAGGAGAGACAGGAAATGGCATTTTCAAACCTGGATTACTGTATTTTGGAGGTCAAAAGGAAAAACGAGGTAAGTGATATTTAAATGCTCTAGCTTACAGAAATCAATTGATCTAATAAAAAACGAACCTTTAGTGTTCCTTTAAAGGGGTTGTGAAGGTTTGTCTTTTATTTTCTAAATTGGTTCCTTTAACCACTTCCCGACCACCGCATGTAAATGTACGTCCACAGAATGGCACGTACAGGCAAATGGGCGTACATGTACGTCCTTGCCTTCTAGCGGGTGGGGGGGTCCGATCGGGACCCCCCCCGCTACATGCGGCGGTCGGATTTCCGCGGGGAGCGATCCGGGATGACGGCGCGGCTATTCGTTTATAGCCGCTCCGTCGCGATCGCTCCCCGGAGCTGAAGAACGGGAGAGCTGCATCAATCGAGTGATGCCTTATATAGGGAGACTCAATCGATGACATCAGTCCTACAGCCACACCCCCCTACAGTTGTAAACACACACTAACTGAACACTAACTCCTACACCGCCCCCTGTGGTTAACTCCCAAACTGCAACTGTCATTTTCACAATAAACAATGCAATTTAAATGCATTTTTTGCTGTGAAAATGACAATGGTCCCAAAAATGTGTCAAAATTGTCCGAAGTGTCCGCCATAATGTCGCAGTCACGAAAAAAATCGCTGATCGCCGCCATTAGTAGTAAAAAAAAAAAATTAATAAAAATGCAATAAAACTATCCCCTATTTTGTAAACGCTATAAATTTTGCGCAAACCAATCGATAAACGCCTATTGCCTTTTTTTTTTTACCAAAAATAGGTAGGAGAATACGTATCGGCCTGAACTGAGGAAAAAAAAACATTTTATATATGTTTTTGGGGGATATTTATTATAGCAAAAAGTAAAAAATATTGAATTTTTTTCAAAATTGTCGCTCTATTTTTGTTTATAGCGCAAAAAATTAAAACCGCCGAGTTGATCAAATACCACCAAAAGAAAGCTCTATTTGTGGGGAAAAAAGGACGCCAATTTTGTTTGGGAGCCATGTCGCACGACCACGCAATTGTCTGTTAAAGCGACGCAGTGCCGAATCGCAAAACCTGGCCTGGGCATTTAGCTGCCTAAAGGTCCGGGGCTTAAGTGGTTAAGCTAGTGCATTGTTGGTTCACTTACCTTTTCCTTTCATTTCCCTTCTAAATGTTTTTTTTCTTTGTTTGAATTTCTCACTTCCTGTTTCTCCTCAGTAAGCTTTCCACCATCATCCGAGCGGTGGAAAGTCATTTAGAACAGCTTGCTGAACAAATTACTGGGGAGGAACAGGAAGTGAGAAATTCAGACAAAGAAAATGAATAAAAAAAACATTTAAAAGATAAATTGAAGTAAAAGGTAAGTGAAATAACAATGCACTAGCTTAAAGTAACCTATTTAGAAAATAATCTGATGAGGCATACACACGGTTGGAATTTCCGATGGAATTTCCGTCTGACTTTTTCCATCGGAAATTTCGATTGTGTGTACAGGGCATTAGTACAGCCTAGGATTTAGGGGGCAGACAGACTTTTTGCTGTCCCACTCACATGAGTAATGTAAAAACATTAATTTAGAATGTTCTAGTATGGTAAATATCATAAAATGTTCTATAATATATGCCACCAAAAGAAAATGTAATGAAATGTAATTTGTAAACTGTGTGATCATATAGCGTGGGGATTGTGAATATAAATCATGCATGCCTTTTACATATTAGAAATACTACACATTAATTGGCCTAAAAATAACATACTCTACTTAGTTTGAGGTTGTCATGATGTGTTTAAGATTAATAGTATAATACAGTATAGCTTATTCTATAGGCTCATATGGCCAAAATCTGAATATGAGCCAGATCAATACTATCTTAACTCAGGGAGATTTATTGCTCTTATTACTTTTTGTTCTTTCCTAGTTTGTAAATTCATTCATTGCTGTCTTTTTTATTACTATAGCTGTTTTATCTTGGATTTTCTTTTCATCAAGCTCCTGTTCTCACTTAGCGTGAATATGTACTCCCCATGCAAGGCAAAACAACAAGTTTAATACCCACCTAAGCAGCAGCTTATACTCATCTTCCCATCTTTTAATGGGAAGTAAAAGTAAGTATTTTTAGGTAGATTCACAAAGAGTTAGGCCGGCTTATCAGTAGAATCTACGCCGGCGTTTGTTTAAGCGTATGCTTAAACAGAGATACGCTTAAACAAAGCTAAGATAGGCCGGCTTGCTCCGTTTTATCTTAGCTTGCAATGTTTCTGATGGCCGCTAGATGGCGCTTCCATTGTGGCCGTCGTAGATTATGTAAATGAGGGGATACGCCGATTCACAAACGTACGCCAGGCCTACGCCGTCGAATTACGTTGTTTCTGTAAGGGATAGGCCGCCTAAAGTTAGAGCTATGCTCTAGTGGACTAGTAATGTTAAAGTATGGCCGCCGTTCCCGCCGCAAGGTTTTAATTTTTTGCGTCGTTTGCGTAAGTCGTCCGCTAATCGGGAGTTACGTCGTTTATGTCCACGTCGAAATCAATAGGCCCGTACGGCGTACTTAGCCGCAATGCGCACTGGAAAATGTAGTCGCCCGGCGCATGCGCAGTGTCAAAAAACGTAAAAAACATGAGGTCAAGCCTCATTTCCATACAACACGCCCCCCTCCAAGCAATTTGAATTAGGCGCCCATATGCCCGCATTTTTTTTTGGCTACGCCTCCGTAGATTAGCAGGTAAGTAGATTGTGAATCACTACTAGCCTAACTAATTTATGGCGGTGTAGCCTAAACAGGCTAGGCTAGGCCGCCCTAAAGTTAGGCCAATGTGTGTGAATCTACCTATAAATGCTTAGGAGATAGATTTTGTAGAGATTGCTCTACCCGTGCTGTTTAGCATGGATTGAAAAATTAGTAAGTGTCTGGATAGCCTCACTGTAATGGTTTTCTTGTCATGGAGGTCTTGGTGGGCAGGGGTTCTTGCTAATTCTCCCAGTCAAGCCATCCTTCAGGGACAAACTCTTGTATTATAACTCCCCTCATTAGGCCTGAGGACAAGTATCCATGTCTTTGGATTTCTGGTGGTAAATTCATTGAGCATCACTTTCCACAACTTTCTGGATTCCCTGTTTACTTTTGTAGTGCATAGACCATATTGGCCTTGGGCTTTTGATCCCAAGTTCTGATCCCTTAAAGGAGAAGTCCAGCCTAACACTAAAATTGCTACATCTATAGACATCCATGATCTAACACTAACCTATCTAATCCTGTAAAGAAGAAATCAGTATACATACCATTTCTGAAGCTGATCCAGTCCGGTCTCCAGTGGCAGAAGCTCTGCAGAGGACACAATAGCCAACAATGCTGTGAAATGAATTGGGACTGATGTCACCCATAGAGTTACTATGGGGCTTCCATAGTCGGTTGCCTCCTCTGCACCTGCCTCCACAGCGAAGCCACGGCTGACAGCTCAGTGTCGGATCAGCTTCAGAAAAGGTATGTATACTGATTTCTTCTTTACAGGGTTAGCTAGGTTAGTGTTAGAATGTGGATGTCTATAGATGTAGTGATTTTAGGGTTAGGCTGGACTTTTATTGAGCTTGGCTCTGGGTGATGCCTTGAATGTTCCTGCAACTTTAGGGGTGGTCCTATGGCTCCTCACTGAACGAGAATCAGCTAAGATTTCTTAAAGTGATATTAAAATCTTGTTTTTTATTTAAAAATAAAATAACAAACATGTTATACTTATTTGCTGTGTGCAGTGGTTTTGCACAGAGCAGCCCGGGTCCTCTTCTTATCGGGTCCCACGTTGGCATTCCTGGTCCCTTCTTTCTGCCGAGTTCCCCCACAGCAAGCAGCTGGCTATGGGGGCACTCGAGCTGAGCCACTTCTCTGTGTGTCCATTCACACATAGAGCTGTGGCTCAGCTCTGCCCCCTCCATCTCCTGATTGGCTCACTGGCGGTGATTGAATGCAGCCGGAGCCATTGCCAAAAGCCAATCAGGAGTTTGAGTCCCCAGAGAGAAGCTCTCCTGGACATTGCTGGATCAAGAGGGGGTTCAGGTAAGTACTGGGGGGGGGGGGCTGCTTCATACCGAAGATGCCTTTACAACCACTTTACAGTTTTTCACAAACCTTGGAAGGTTTGACAGCATTTCCAAGCTGAGTCATTCTCCTGCTGGCAAAGGACCCTGCTACTCTCTGCTCTCAGCCTTAAACACACCTGCCAACCCCCCTGCTGGCCATTCTTCTCAACCAGGGATTGGCTGAAGCTGTATCCATGGCCAGCTCAGACTCTGCCCTCTCCTGCTCACAATGTTTCTAGAAAGTTCTGGAAAGACAGGGGGAGACAAAAAAGCCTGCAGCCTCAGAACTCAGAGTAGGTAAACATAATTAAGTCTCCATTTCTAACAGCAAAGCCAAAAACGAAATTTGCCTCACTTCTAGCACCTGGCCTAGGAGGGTGCTACACTTTAATTTTCTTTTTTTTTTAATTCTTTATTTATTTCAAGCATTGCTTTACAGGGTTATACATTGTGGTTCAACCACTTACATAAACTATATCATCAAATTATTAGAGAGATGGTAAGGAAAAGATAAGCACCCCACCATTCCCCCTCCCGCTTCCATCCCTTTTCGGCAATACTTCTTCTCTTTTCCTTCTTTTTCCTTTCTCTCTTACTTTTTTTCTCTTACATCCCTACCCTCTCCCACCCCCACCCCTTTCCCAAAAAAGTAAATAAATAAATAAATAAATTAAAAGACGGGGGCAAGAAAAAATAAAATAAAATTTCCGCTGGCTATTCCCCGCTCCCCCTCCCCAACCCCTCCCTGTACCTCTCGTATGGGGCCCACATCGATTGATATCTCTCATCTTGATCTTTCAGTGTCAAAATTAGGTTTTCCATTTGTTGGATTTCTGCCACTTTTGCGAGCCATTGTGCTCTTGATGGAGACATCTCCTGCTTCCACAAGACTGGGATACACGCTCTTGCAGCTGTGATAAGGTGTCTTAACAGCGAGTTTTGATATTTTTCCATTGTTATTGGAATATCTAATAATAAAACCGCCGATGGTCTATCCGCCAGATTAAATCCTGTAATTTTATCAATTATTTCTATTACCATTTGCCAGAATTCCTGTATTTTTCTACACTCCCACCAGATATGCACTAGTGTCCCTTCCGCTTCTTTACATCTCCAGCAGACTTCTGACGTCTCTGGGTATATTCGATGTAGCACCGCTGGTGTTCTGTACCATCTTGTTAATATTTTGTAGCCTCCCTCCTCGTATTTACTTGCTACTGATGCTTTATGCGTGAATCTCAAGATCTTATCTTTTTGTTCTTGTGTGAATGTTAATTTCAGGTCTCTCTCCCATTCTTGTATGAACTTAAATTCTTGTGGTATATCTAGATTTACTAACATTGCGTAAAAATGGGACAGAGAGTGTCTTATTGACTTCCCTTCTAGGCATGTCTGCTCGAATTTGGATGGGTTCCTGACTGTCGTGTAAGTCCCTGCCTTTGTTCGAAGAAATGCTTCTAATTGCTTCACCCTCAGAAAATCTAGTTCCTGCATCCCTTCTCTTTCCATCTCACCCCTCATCATTAATCAGATATCTTTTGAGAAGTGGGTCACCCTATATATACCCCTCTGTCGCAGGGCCTTAAACTTTGGGTCTGTAGTCCCATTTGAAAAGCATTAGTTCCCAGGATCGGTGCGAGTGGGCTTGGATCCTCAGACAGTTTCGTTTTTGCAAAAATCTTTTTGATAATTCGTATAGTCGCTCCTATCGTGGGGTGTTTTTTTTACTTCTGGTGTTATTTCCCTATCTGGGGTCCATGCCAGTCCTTCTAATGGTACTTCTACCGTAGCTTGTTCCATTTTTATCCACGGCTTTTCATTCCGCCCACACCAATCCACTACTTTGGCTATATGTGCTGCCTCCTGGTATTTTATCAGATCTGGAAATTCAATCCCCCCTTTCCCCTTGGGTAAGGATAGAATGGTCCTGCTTATCCTTGCTGGTTTCCCTGCCCATATAAATTTCAAGAATCTTGATCTTAATTCTCTTAGGTAGCTTTGAGGGATTTTAATTGGTAGGGCCTGTATTATATATAAAATTTTTGGGAGCACGTTCATTTTTAATATGTTTGTCCGCCCGAACCACGTAAAGGTCCCTTTGTCCCATTTGTCTAGGTCTGTTTTTATACGCCTTGCCAACGTTACATAGTTGAGCTCAAAAAGTTTGTTTAAACACCCCGTTATCCTTGTGCCCAAGTAGTTTATATGAGAGTCTGTCCACCTGAAATCAAAATTCGTTTTTATATGCTCCAGTTCTTCCGCTTTTACTTCTATTCCTAATGCTTCTGTTTTCCCGTAATTGACTTTAAAATTAGACAGTTTTCCGTACTCTCGTATTTCCGTCAACCACTTTACAGTTTTTCACAAACCTTGGAAGGTTTGACAGCATTTCCAAGCTGAGTCATTCTCCTGCTGGCAAAGGACCCTGCTACTCTCTGCAATCCATCTCGAGTCCATATAGAGTCCCTTCTGTTTTTGCATACCCCTGGATGGTTCATCGGGAGTACTTATCTAAACGTAAGAATACAGTCTATCAGGATTTCAGCGCTGTGGCTTCCTATGGCATACCATCCATCCTTGTCTCTTATCACGCTATATTTGATCTCTTATAATTTGGAGATCAATTCCATCCGGTAAGAGGCTTTTATAACCTTGGTGGAGGTCCTTTCCTTTCAAGCACTCTTCTTCTGTGGATTCAGTGTTTCACCCGGGAGATTGTCCTTATGAATTTGCCTGTGTGGCGGGACTGATTATTAATTTGAACTTTTCACTCACCTATTATATATTCATTATTTAGCGCGATCTCTTCCTTTTTGCAATCATTAAAATAGATTTACTATGAAATAACAAAACCATCAACAGTGAAAGGCTGTGCAACTGAAAATAACAGTGTCTTAAAGTGGGAATAAAGCCTCCTATTTTTTTTGCATCCAAAGATAGTGCCATCTGAACCTCTGTTTAGCTCTGCAGTTGCCATGGTGTTGTATAAGTTAGAAGCTATGACACCAGCCATTTGAGGGTTTGAAAGATTGGTTGAAAGCAGACATAAGCACACTGGCAACTGTGACAGTATTACCAGAGACGTGTCCTGAATGTATCACACACTGCATTTGTGCTAATAGGCAGAATGTAAATAAAAATACAAGCAGAATACAACATTTTAATGCTTGATAAAAGATTTGATAACACTTATTCATTTTTAGCTTGAGCTGTCTTTTGGGAAACCATTAAATCAGTGGGTTTAAAGTAGAAAGTTATTGTTAATATAAGATTTTCTTTTTGCCTTGCTCTTCCAGTGAAATTAATAAACTTTACTTCTTAAAGAATTGTGATTGTAACCACCTCGCTACTAAAAGGAATTGTAGGACTTTAACTTTCCTACTGCTAAAGGAATTGTGAACTTGAAACCACCCCATTGTTAAAGAAATTGTAGAATTGTAACCAACCCAATACTAAAGGAATTGTAGGACTGTAACTACCCCATTGCTAAAGAAATTATGAGATTGTAACCGCCACACTACTAAAGAAGTTCTAGGACGGTAGCCACCCCACTACTAAATAAATTGTACCATGTTTCCCTGAAAATAAGACCTAGCACTATTTTCCAGGAGGCCTGCAATATAAGCCCTACCCCGAAAATAAGTCCTAGTTTGAAGTGCTTATGTACTCCTATAAATCTCTCTGTTAGTGCAGTGTACTGTGTGTGTGTGTCTGTGTGATCTCCTGGCTGGCGACGGGGATCTCGGCCCCCCTCCCTGCAGTGTTCAGACCGGAGAAGACAGCTCAGGGCGGCCCATGGAAGCGGCAAGCAGCAATGCACGGTAAGGGTGTTTGCACAATTGTATTGTAGCAGCATCCTTTGCATTATATGATCCTTTTACTGGTATGTTCATACTGGGGATTTCTGCATTGCAAGCCCTACCCTCGAAAATAAGCCTTAGTGTGTTTTTGATGTCCAAAATTAATATAAGACCTGGGCTTATTTTCAGGGAAACATAGTAGGACTGCAACCATCACACTTCCATTGATAAAGGAATTGTAGGACTGTCATCATTCCACTACCAAAGGAATTGTAGGACTGAAATATCCGAACTACTAGAGGAACTTCTAAAGGATATCTAGGACTGGACTTAAACCAACCCACTACTAAAGGAATTGTAGGGCTATAACCATCCCATTGCTACAGGAATTGTTTAATTGTAACAAACCCACTATTAAAGGAATTGTACGACTGTAACTATCCAACTGCTAAAGGAATAATAGGATTGTAACTACCCTATTGCTAAAGACATTTTGGGCTTGTAACTGCCACACTTCTAAAGAGGTTGCAGGACTGAAGCCACCCCACTACTAAATAAACTGTAGGATTGTATTCAAACCACTACTAAGAAGGAATGATGGGATTGTAACCACTGCACTACTAAAGAAATTGTAGGATTGCAACCATCATATGTCTAAAGGAATTGTGGAATTATAACTACCCCTCTTCTAAAAGTATTGTGGGAATTTAATCACCCCTCTACTAAAGGAACTTCAAAACTGTAACCACTCTACTGCTAAATGAATAGTAATATTGCAACCACACTGCTACCAAAGGAATTGTAGAACTCTAACCACCCGACTGATAAAGAACTTTTAGTTCAGTTTAAACTTATTGAGCTGCTCCAAATTTATGGAACTGTGTAGCGCTACTGCTAACTAAAAGGACTACAAAGTACTATTAAGTGATCAAATAACACTAAAGTTCAACATTTAATAAGTAAAAAAATTAAATAAATAAATATAGTATACCTCTGCTCTGTATATACAGTATACAACCTCTAGGCAGCAGGTAGTAAAATACTAGTCCTTCCTTCAACACTGTATTGGTAAAATGTTATCTATATTATGAAAGAGCTCTGCCCTGATTTCATCATTACTAACAATGAGTCAACCAGGAAAAGTTTTGATTTGCTGGAAGTTAAAAAAAACTCGGAGGTAAGAGTGCCCCCACATATCTGACATCCCCCACCTAAGTGACTTTGTCGTATGGGGTACAGCAGCTTTCACACACAGCTATTCATTCACTGTGAAAAAGTTCTTTATAAAAACGAAAAGATAATGTGCCACAACGTAAATCCAACATCAATCACATCAACCAGCGATGTAGATCCTCATCAATTATGAATAGAGTTGAGCGGACACCTGGATGTTCGGGTTCGGACCCGAACCCGGACTTTGAAAAAAAAGTTCGGGTTCGGGATAGGATAGGGAATGTGGATAGGGAAATAACTCAAAATAACATAAAAAAAAAATCATTTTGCAAAATGACGGGAACAGCATGGCAAGTACTCTAAAATAAATGTGGATAGGGAAATAACTCAAAATAACATAAAATAACATAAAAAAAATAAAAATAAAAAATAAAATCATTTTGACCTAGGAGGACGAGGTCCATATGTATTAGGAGGTTGAGGTGGATGTGGCGGTGTAGGTGGAGGAGGAGGAGGAGGAGGTAGCCAACACAGCAGGTTTTGGTTTTTAATATATGTATTTTTTAACCACTTAATTTGGCACTGCGTCGCTTTAACTGATAATTGCGCGGTCGTGCGACGTGGCTCCCAAACAAAATTGACGTCCTTTTTTTCCCACAAATAGAGCTTTCTTTTGGTGGTATTTGATCACCTCTGCGGTTTTAATTTTTTGCGCTATAAACAAAAATAGAGCGACAATTTTGAAAAAAAAAATTGTTTTACTTGTTGCTATAATAAATAGCTCAATTTAAAAAAAAATAAAAAAATTTTATCCTCAGTCTAGGCCGATACGTATTCTACATATTTTTAGTAAAAAAAAAAAAAAAAAAAATCGCAATAAGCGACTGGTTTGCGCAAAAGTTATAGCGCCTACAAAATAAGGAACAGAATTATTATTTTTTTGTTTTTTTACTAGTAATGGCGGCGATCTGCGATTTTTATTGCGACTGCGACATTATGGCGGACACATAGGACACTTTTGACACATTTTTGGCACCATTCACATTTATACTGCGATCAGTGCTATAAATATGCACTAATTACTGTATAAATGTGACTGGCAGGGAAGGGGTTAACACTAGGGGGTGAGAAAGGGGTTAAATGTGTACCCTAATATTAGTGTTCTAACTGTGGGGGAAGGGGGTGACTGGGGGGGGGGTGACCGATCTGTGTCTCTATGTACAAGAGACACAGATCCGTCTCCTCTCTCCCCTGACAGCACCGCTGTCTGCGAGAGCCGGCAATGAGAAATAATCTCATATGTAACATATGAGATCGTCTCTCATTGGCCGCACAGATCGCCTAGGAAACGGCCACTCCGATTGGCCGTTCACAGCGATCTGTGATTGGCTGTGTCCAAGGGACACGGCCAGCACAGCAGTTCCCCGCTGCACGTTCAAGAGTGCGCGCGGGGAACGAGCAAAGGGGCGGACGTCAATTGACGTCGCCTCAGAGAAGTAGAACCACCCTGCGGCCGTCAATAGTCTTACGGCCGTCGTGAAGTGCTTAAATTAGGGTAAACCCCAAAAGAGTGAGAAAGATCTAGGGTTGCTACCTCATCCCTTTAACCACTTGAGATCCGCGCTATGGTCGAAAGACGTCCACAGCGCGGCTCTCAAGTGCCGGGTGGACGTCCATAGACATCCTGCTGTTGTTGTTCCCTGTGCGTGCCGCTGGGGGCACGCAGCGGGGAAACAACGTGCCCGGCGCATCGCTCGGGAGCCTATTTTTTAAAATTGTCGCTCTTTTTTTGTTTATAGCGCAAAAAATAAAAACCGCAGAGGTGATCAAATACCACCAAAATAAAGCTCTATTTGTGGGGAAAAAAGGACGCCAATTTTGTTCGGGAGCCACGTCGCACGACCGCGCAATTGTCAGTTAAAGCGACGCAGTGCCGGAAGCTGAAATTTCGCCTGGGAACGAAGGGGGTTTATGTGCCCAGTAAGCAAGTGGTTAAACCAGAACACAGAGTAATTACACGGGTTCTGGGGCTAATTTACTGTCGATAAGGCACCAAGTGAGTTTAATTAGCAGCAACTTAATCAGCCAGAGAACCTGTGTAATTAATATGTTTTTGCTTTTAAAGGGATGAGATTACAACACAAGAAAGATCAGAAAAAAAACAATGGCTGGGTAAGGCCGGCCCGGTGTCTATTCTGCACAAGGTACGGACAACTCCTCTGGGATCCATGCCTGGTTCATTTTATTGAACATGAGCTTGTCCACATTGGCTCTGGACAGGCGGCTGCGCTTGTCTGTGATAACGCCCCCTGCCGTGCTAAATAAACTTTCAGACAATACACTGGCCGCAGGGCAGGCCAGCACCTCCAAGGCGTAAAGGGCAAGCTCAGGCCATGTGCCCAATTTGGAGACCCAGAAGTTTAAGGGGGCATAGCCGTCATTCAGTACATGTAGGCGTGTGCACACATACTGCTCCACCATGTTGCTGAAATGCTGCCTCCTGCTAAATCGTTCCATATCAGCTGATGGTGCTGTTTGTTGTGGCGTGCTGACAAAGCTTTTCCACATTTCAGCCATGCTAACCCTGCCTTCTGAGGTGCTGGCGGTGCCCCTGCTGCGTTGGCGACCTCTTCCTCCTCCTCTGCCTTCGCCTTGCCGTCTACCAGCGTGCGTTTGTACTCGAGCATCTTGCGTTCACGCTCCAGTGAGGGGATTAAGGACGGTACATTGTGCTTGTAACGGGGATCCAGCAGCGTGGCCACCCAGTAATCAGCACCTGTTATAATGTGCGAAACACGCCGGTCGTTGCGGAGACACTGCATGTAATTGCTCATGTGTGCCAGGCTGCCCAGAGGCAACGAACAGCTGTCCTCTGTGGGAGGTGTATCATCTGTGTCCTCTGTATCCCCCCAGCCACGCACCAGTACTGGCCATGAGCTGGTCTGGATGCCATCCTGCTGTGAACATGGTTCCTCCTCCTCCTCCGTGTCTTCCTCCTCCTCATCCTCCACCGCTTCATCCTCCAGAACTGTGCCCTTGCTGGACAATTGTGTACCTGGCCTTTGTTGGTGCACGAACCCACCCTCGGAGCCACTTGTGAATGACTGCCCTGAAGGCCTTGGAAATGATCTCGATTCCTCCTCCTCCTCCTCCTGTGCCACATCCTCTTCCATCATCGCCCGTAGCGTTTTTTCAAGGAGGCATAGAACTGGGATAGTCACGCTGAGAGCAACGTCATCGGCACTGGCCATGTTGGTGGAGTACTCAAAACAGCGCAACAAGGCACACAGGTCTCGCATGGAGGCCCAGTTATTGGTGGTAAAGTGGTTCTGTTCCGCAGAGCGACTCACGCATGCGTGCTGCAGCTGGAACTCCACTATCGCCTGCTGCTGCTCGCACAGTCTGGCCAGCATGTGCAAGGTGGAGTTCCACCTTGTGGGCACATCACATATGAGGCGGTAAGCGGGAAGTCCGAAGTTACGCTGCAGCGCTGCCAGGCGAGCAGCAGCAGGGTAAGAACGCCGAAAGTGCGCACAGACGGCCCGCACTTTCTGCAGCAGCTGTGGCATATCGGGGTAAGTTTTCAGGAAACTCTGCACCACCAAATTCAGCACATGCGCCAGGCAAGGGATGTGCGTCAAACCGGCCAGGCCCAGAGCTGCTACGAGATTTCACATATTGTCGCACACCACCAGGACCGGCTTGAGGCTCACTGACGCCAACCACTCATCGGTCTGTTGTTCCATGTCCCTCCACAACTCCTGCGCGGTGTGTGGTTTTTCCCCCAAACAGGAAAGTTTTAAAACTGCCTGCTGGCGTTTACCCATGGCTGTGCTGAAGTTGGTGGTGAATTTGTTACGCTGACTGGATGAGGAGGCGGCAGAGGATGAGGAAGCGGAGTAGAAGGAGTTAGGAACAGGAGGCAAACTGAAGCGCCCTGCAATCCTCGGTGGTGGAAGGACATGCGCCAAACTGCTATCCGCCTCAGGCCCAGCCGCCACTACATTTACCCAGTGCGCTGTTAGGGAGATATAACGTCCCTTATTTGACGTTTTCCTCATATTTCTCAAATTTAGGATCTTGCCCTAAATTTGAGAAATTTCAAATACAAAAATAGTGTAATATGGTGAAATAGGCAGAGATTCACCTATATATTTCTCTACCTATAGCAAGAAGCAGGAACCTACCCCTAAAGAATGTACTGCACAGACAGTATATCACAGGGGACAGGTAGAGTGCTGGTGAACTAGGCAGAGATTCACCTATATATTTCTCTACCTATAGCAAGAAGCAGGAACCCAGCCCTAAACAATGTACTGCACAGACAGTATATCACAGGGGACAGGTAGAGTGCTGTTGAAATATACAGAGTCACCCATAGATTGCTCTCCCTATAGGAAAATTTCTGGAACCTGTCCCTGAACTATGTACTGGACACACACAGTATATAACAGGTGCACAGGTGGTGGCAGGTGCAGTGCTGTTGAAATATACAGATTCACCTATAGATTGCTGTCCCTATAGGAAAATTTCTGGAACCTGTCCCTGAACTATGTACTGGACACACACAGTATATCACAGGTGCACAGGTGGTGGCAGGTGCAGTTGAAATATACAGAGTCACCTATAGATTGCTGTCCCTATAGGAACATTTCTGGAACCTGTCCCTGAACTATGTAATGGACACACACAGTATATCACAGGTGCACAGGTGGTGGCAGGTGCAGTTGAAATATACAGAGTCACCTATAGATTGCTGTCCCTATAGGAACATTTCTGGAACCTGTCCCTGAACTATGTACTGGACACACACAGTATATCACAGGTGCACAGGTGGTGGCAGGTGCAGTGCTGTTGAAATATACAGAGTCACCTATAGATTGCTGTCCCTATAGGAACATTTCTGGAACCTGTCCCTGAACTATGTACTGGACACACACAGTATATAACAGGTGCACAGGTGGTGGCAGGTGCAGTGCTGTTGAAATATACAGAGTCACCTATAGATTGCCAATCACAGCCATGCCATAAGTAGGCATGGCTGTGATTAGTTCCCAGTCACAGTAGTAAAACAAATGGCGATTGGCTGCCGTGCAGCGCGCCAAAACATACCCGAACTCCGAACCCGAACCCAAACTTTTTCCAATTATTCGGGTTCGGGAACAAAAAAAAAACAAAGTCCGTACCGAACCCGAACTTTACAGTTCGGGTTCGCTCAACCCTAATTATGAATCCTGCTGCTGTCTGATGATGTTTCCCCACCGGCTGATGATGTTTCCACACTGCCTTGATGATCTACCACCTGTCAATTTTGTCCCCCTGCTACTCCCATTACAAATGGACAGAAGTTGGCTGAGGATTCTGGGTGGTCAGGACCATATTTGGTCAATAACGTCACCCAGGATCCTCTGCCTGTTTGCTTACAAACAGAAGATAGTCATTTAGCAGCGGTAGCACTACTGCTTCAAAATGACAGATTCCCAGCTGGCTCTAGCAGTAATGCTAGTGTTAGTGCTGTGGTAGTGTCATCTTTTCTAACTGACAGATCCCCAATTGGTTTGTTAACAAACAGCAGCCAGCCAGGGATCTGTCATTTTGTGTCACTAGTACTATCATAGCAGAATGACAGATCCCTGACTAGCTGATGTTTACAAACAACCTGTTTGGGGATTCTGGGTTATGTCATTGGTCAGTTATGGTTATGACCATATTTCTTCAATGACATCACCCAGGATCCCTAGCTGGTTTGTCTACCCTACATATTTACAATAAAAAAACCTACACTGTAAAAAAGTTCTTAAAAAAAAAAAGAAAGCAAATAAACAACCCTCCAGTGAAAAATACAACATTAATCACATTGTTCAATGAAGTAGATCCTTGCCAATCATGCTGACCCACCGCCCGAGGACGTTGATCCATCAACACAACGACCTGCTCACCCATTGCACCGCTGTCACAAAAAGACAGATCCCTAGCCAGCTGCAGATCCTGTCAATGAGGTCACCCAGGATTTCTGGAAGGTCTGTTTATAAACATCAGCTGGCCTGGGATCTGTCGCACTACCACCGCAAAATGGCAGACTTCTAGGTGATGTTTATTTACAAACATTAGTAAGCAGTGTGGGCAGATGGACCAGGCCAAATAGGTCTACTTTCTTATTCTATTCAAGAACAGGCTGAATTTGATTGGAACACATATTGAACTTGAATCCAGAAGATCATCTGAAATCATGGCAAGCCTGTACTGTAAACTTTAAAACGTTTATGAAATAAAAATTCAGTCTTAAACACGGTTGGTTGGATCATACGAGTAGCTGAAAGTACACAATTCATTTGGGTAGAGAAAGAAGCAATGCAAACTGAATATATCAGAATATAATCCAAAATCAATCCAGACAACTGGATCTCTGGCATAGAATCCTGCCCCTATTTTTCTTGCAGTAGCTGTGTAAGCAATACATAAACCCAACCGTTGTAACTCATACCTCCTGTAGATGGCAGTAGGAGGTCACAGACATATAACGAACATACAATAACATTTTTTTCCCCCACAAAAGGTACATTTTAAAAAGAAGCCTGGAAAAGATTCCCTGGTCATTTTTTCTGTTTTTCTGCTTATACCTTATATTGTGTGTACCGACCCTATTTAAAAAAAAAAAGAGAAAATTGAAATAAAAGACCAATCCATATTAATAACGCCTACGGGTTCAGCTATGAGTGGGATTTTTAGTAACTTTGCTTTACAATCAAAAATCACTTGTAATCTATTTCAGTTACCAACTATTGATCGTTATCTGCAGAACACAAGAAGCTGATGGGGTGAACCACACATCAGGAGATAGTCAGGATGATTGTGTACATATATCTGGATGGGCAATGTTTTACACTATACAGTATTTAGGTAATTTATTTGCACACCTTGATGTTGGCTTGATGGCATAGTGCAGTGGATTGCGGTAATTTACAGCAACCAGGCAGAAATTAGATGTATTACTTAGTATACTCTAGTGTACCTAAAGTTTATTTCTGATTGGTTCCCTCAGGATACTGCATTCTATTTTACTTTTTTATTATGTGTCAATGATATGCAGGGTTGCTGTTAGAAATCACAGGGCCCTGTACCGCCTACCTGGCATTGCCCAACCCCCCCCCCCCCAATATACCAAGACCATATATTCACCAAAAAAACACTAAAATCGAATAGGGAATGGCACAGTGACAGGGGGGCACACGAGGGGGGGGGGGGGAATGACCAGAAGCAGGCAGAACAGGGAGGAGGATCGTGTTGGGGAAGCAATTACAAGAATGATGCCCTGTGTCTGCGTCTCTCACTGCAGCAGCTGAAAGCCGCCAGGAGGAGGAGAAACTGGCTTTTAGCTGCTGCAGAGAGTAGCACAGGGCATCCTTCTGTATTTACCCCTCTTTCCGACTGCACTAATTACCCCTGCTGTTTGGGTCCCCCTGTGTTCCCGGGCCCCCTACAGGAGGACTTGTGGTCCCCCCCTATTAGCAGCCCTGATGATATGCAAACAGTTATGTCATGCCCCTACCATCACCCATAGCTCCCAACTGTCCCTGATTTCGAGGGACTGTCCCTGATTTGGGGCAATGTCCCTCTGTCCCTCTTTCCCCCTCATTTGTCCCTCATTTTGGTCTGATCTATTTAGTTGTATATAAAATGCACTTTTTATCTTTCAAAAGGTGTTTCCCAGTGCTAAACTTTTCATCCAAATTCTAAATTGCTGCATTTGTACATTTTAAAAGCCAATATAAAGGCATAGTAGTGGTAAAAAAAAAGTCCTTGTGGATTTAATTAACCTTTTTTTGGTTAATTCTCCTTTAAGGGGGTGTGACAGGGGGTGTGTCCTATGCCTACATGTTAGTAGGTGTCCCTCATTCCCATCTCAAAATGTTGGAAGGTATGCATCACCCCTATCACCAGGTGATATTTTGTGAAAAAGTTATTTGGTATGTTTTGTCCTATGCTTGCCCAAAAAGGACAGGAGTACATTTGTTTTCATTATTATTTCATTGTCCAGTCCATGGAATGCTAGTCATAAAATTTTTTTAACACTTACATACTTAAAGTAATAATTAAATAAATAATAATAATTAAATAATTAATAACGCTGCTTCTCTAGATACTCCCAACGTTTGTAAATAACTGACACATTTTCTTTTTCTTTTTCTTTTATAGGTCTGGATCCCTGCTGATTGGACCGTTAGGATCACCAATAACTCACCAATCACAGTAAGTATTTTTTCAAAACCATTATGCAAATTAGTTTTACCTATGCCAGCATTCCATGTGTGATGGTTGGGGACATTCCATGCCCCTCCCCTCACATTTATTCCTCTGAACCCAGATAGACGAATCTGCAGTGTCAGTTATTGCATTCTGACAGATGACATCTGTGGTTGTCAGAATACCAGAACAGCGGCTTCATCTGATTGGATGCAGCTGCAGTTTGGCTTACAAATTTCTGTCTGGCTTCATCGACTCTTCAATGAGGAACCTAACAGTATTCTTTCATAATATGGTCAGCTCAGTCAATGTTGAGATTCAGAAAAGAAAGGGGACACCTGTTTGGGATTCACCCAGACAGTCCAGGTTTTGAATCATGTGTCCGGGTTTCAGGCAGACTGAACCTATTCAGGCACTATTCAGACCAGGCTGTGACTCCCTAAGTAACCAAATTAGCCACACTGCACGTGGCTGTCTGGGGGCAGGTTCAGTATCACTGAGGGGCAGGGCGATGAAGTCAGCAAGAGCAATTTGGCGTCACCCACTGTTTGCTATTGCACGCTATGCACACCACATTATTACTCTACTTGGGGCATCCTAAGGTGTCCCAGGCCGCTAAAGTGTTCGGGTTTGGCTTAAAGAAAAGGTGGAAACCCTATATACAGGCAGAGCAACAATCACTATGCAACTGTGCCCTGCACACACAATCCTTTGCCCTCCTGCATGTGGAAGCTGCTTCCCAGCACCCTCACTGGATGCACCCTTTGCTCCACACTCCAGTGGCACAGTGTAAAGGTAAAAATACCATTGCATACACTGCCTCACTTTGCGCCTATTACATGCTTAGTGGTGGCTATATGTGCATAGTTCAAAAAGCAGCTAAAGCCACCAAGGGTGAGCAAAATTATTTTCCTGGCACATCATGGCAGCATACAATGAGTTGAGGCTCCATCCCCACAACCTGATAGGCATAGGTGTGCGCAGCTTATTGCATTAGGGTGTGCACTCCAAAGCCCAAACACACACTACTGATCACTTACGATGTTCATTCAGAAAGGGAAAGGGCAGGTAATTACATATTTACTGGCCCCTTCCCCACTCCTAAAACATCCCAGCAGCAACAGCCGATAGGATAGAAGGGAACCTGGCAGCGCTATGGGGGGGAAGATAGGAGCCAGGGCAGTAGGGGGAATCTGTGCTGCACAGAATGATTAGGGTGTGCCTGGGCACACCCTGTGTGCACGCCTATGCTGATAGGACTGGTTAAATTTAAATCAAAGACAGACCCAGCTTGCAGCATTCTCCTTTTTGTCCTCACCTGATCAGGACTGGAGTCGCAAGGTATTTCTTACTGCTTGTTGCCCCAGCCTGGTTCAGCCTCTCCTGGGTTGAAGTCCTTCCTGTACAGCCCCTAAATAAGCTATATGCGTTGAGCCCCATTCTGGTGGTCTGGGGAGCATGACCTCTCAAAGAAAGCTTTAACCAAGCTTTGGAGTAGGTGGAAGCATTTGCCTTTTGCTTTTCCTTTTTGTTTTCTTTGTCAGTGTTTTTCCTGCACCTGTTTGTGTGTGGGCCTTTGCCATTTCCAAAATGTCTGCAGCAGTCCAAGTACATTCTAAGCAGGGCTGACAGGAGGTGATTCAGCCACTGTGGGCAGTTACTCCTGGCTTGTCCTTTTTCAAGATGGCACTGGGAGCTGAGGCCACGATCTGAGCATGCTCAGGAGTTGATATCATCACTAATGGCCAGGGATGCCAGTTTTAAATGGTTTTAAGGCATTATTTGAGCAACACATGGTGGTGTTCTCTACACAGGCATGCTGGATGCTTATGTGATTAATGTCTGCACGTATGTTTCTCTCTTTATCGCAATCACCTGGGTTCTTTCTGTCTCAAGTTCATTCTCTATACTTGCTCTAAAATTACTGTATCATGCTGTGTTTCATTTTAGTCTGTTGTTTTACCCTGTTTGAAGAATGCTGTCCAGTCAGACCACCCATTGCTGTAAGGTAAAGGAATTAGCTAAGTAGTGAAGATATTGAGAAAAAGAGTGCATCTGGTCCCAGTGTTGTTGTATTGTTGTTGTTGTTGTATACATCCCTGCAAGGACCTCAAGATGGAGAAAGCTGTTTAAAGACCAAAACAAGTTGCCATTTAGGTGCAGACATCCTAGGCAACGTTGATTAAGGTTATTATCTCGCCTCGTATTACTATTGCTCCCCTGTCTACAAAACATCACTAGTTACCAGCTCTAATAGTTGCTGGGTATTTAATGGAAAGTCATTACCTGACAAGTTAGTATGTCAAGCCCGCTTGGAGGAAGCAGCACCAGACAAAGAAGCTGATGTCAGGGAAGTAGTGGCTTAAAGAATCGGTCCAAGGAATCAATACATAAAGTATCTACTTTGAAGTAAGGGGCTGAATTGCCTTGCACTTCCTACCAGAGCCAGCAGTTGGTGTCCAAATTGGAAAGTTCATGGTGAAGGAAGACATTAAAGGGGCAACAGGCTTTGGCTTTGCCTAATAGAGCCTTTTGCAAGGGCAGTTAAAGAGGCAATTGCCTGGGGTAAAAAGGAGGAAACTCTCCACAAGGTTAGAAAGTACTTTCCAAATCTCAAGAGAGATCCGGTCTCATTTCCCTTCATTGAGGGACTCGGAAGAACAGCAGGGGACAGAGAAAAAAGGCCTGTACAAAGAACAATTTGTCAAAACTATATCCCCTGAAAGAGCCAAAGATCAATCTGCTGCTGTCACGTCCGATATTGGATGCATCATTTATGCGACTGGCAAGACACGTCACCTTGTGGTTACGTTCAAGAATGCTCTAGCATGAAAGTTATGCCCCGTACACACGGTCAGACTTTTGACCGTCCAAAATCACATCGGAATTCTGATGGAATTCCATCGGAGTAAAAGAGAACATGTTCTCTATCTAAACTACGATGGAATTCCTCGGAATTTCTGATGAAAAAAGTCAATTGGGGCATACACACGGTCGGAATTTCCGATGGAATAAGCCTGTATGACTTTTTCAATCGGAAATTCCGATCGTGTGTACGGGGCAGTAGATTTGGATCTGGAGTGCTCTTCTGCAGCATCTGGAGGTGCCTGCAGACCAGCAAGAATATTTGCAGCAGTAGGTAGAGCAATATCGAGTTGGACTGCTAATGGAGAGATACAAAGTGGTAACAGCTTTGTAAGAGCCGAAATTGGCAGGAGGCTTTGTGGCGAAGGTGTCAGTAGTCGTCATTAGACATTCTTTAAGAGTGATGTTGTCTGCAGTCATGTAAAGGAGGGCATTACGACTGAAGCCATGATCCGCCTCAAAGTCAAACTGGTGCAAGATACCAGATGAAAGCTCCTTCCTATTTGGGATAGATACGAACAGGCAAAATGCTACAGTCTGGCAAAAGATTATAGAAGGAAACTGTAAAAGTACCCAATCTGCATTGTCAAAGCCTTAAAAAAATCGAAGGCATCTGCCCTGGGAGAACTGAAAAAGTCCCCTTTAAGGGTACTCTTGTCCGGGGGTATTTGTGGGAAATAGACTGACGATCTGTACACACCGGGATGGAAAATATTCAGGATCAGTGGACCATAATGTCTATATCAGTGTGACATTGGTGGAAGCCCACCTTTCGATCACTTCCAGCCAGCCAGGCTACCGCTTTTGATGGAAAAGCAAATAATTCTAGTCCAGTTTGTTGCTGAATTAAATATAAAACAAGTGATAGTGAAGGTTCCAAGTACCCAGAGGAGAAGAGGATTCTGTTCACCTCTGTTCCTAGTAAAATACTTAGCTAGGGGTTCCCGCTTGGTAGCTAGGAGTTCCCGCTTGTCTCACCCTTACTCCCGTTTGCTCATTACTCAATAACCAGTCCAGGGTATTTGTGTTTTTGTATTTTATTTTGGAACTTGGATGGGAGAAGGAATGAGTGGAATACTCCAGCTGGAACTATTCACAAAGGATAACGACAACTCTCACTTGGCCTCACTGGATTGGTAGTAGAAGCAGTTACACTACTTTGACCATACAGCCACATGTATGGAAGGGTTAAAGGGGTTGTAAAGGTTTGTTTTTTATTTTCTAAATAGGTTCCTGCAAGCTAGTGCATTGTTGCTTCATTTACCCTTTCTCTCGATTTCCTTTCTAAATGGTTTTTTTTCTTTGTCTGAATTTCTCACTTCCTGTTTCTCCTCAGTAAGCTTGCCCCCATCATTCGAGCTGTTCTGGCTGGGGGTTAGTCAGCCAGAACAGCTTACTGGGGAGGAACAGGAAGTGAAAAATTCAGACATAGAAAAAAAACATTTAGAAGGGAAATCGAAGGAAAAGGTAAATGAACCAACAATGCACTAGCTTAAAGGAACCTATTTAGAAAATAAAAAAACAAACCTTTACAACCCCTTTAAGTCTTCTTGCTTGCACTAGCAGCAGACTTGATGCCCTAAATTATCTTTAGGACACTCTCTAGCATCCCCTTTACTGACTCTTCTAGCTGAAGGGGGCGTCCCTCACTCGACAGGCCCCAAAGACACATATCTGTACTCTCAGTAGAATCAGATCCCTCCTGGTTCTCCCTTCTAGTCCGCTCTACAGGACCTCTGGGTTCAGCTCCTCTCTCTCTCTCGGCCCCTGGGTCAACCACCCAGGACCGCACAGCCTCCTCTGCGGAGGAGAGGGCAGTGACCCCCTCCCTCCTGAACTCTGTCCCCCGGCTCAACTAACTTTGAGCACATGTACTCTGGCTTTTTATTCAGTATCCCAACATGCAATGCAGCACTTTCTCTCTGCCAATTGCCAGGTCTGTAACAAAGCCAATGCACCCACTTGTCAAGTCCCTTCCCACTGTCAAATATGCCTCCCTATTGAACCAGTGGGGGACAGTCAAAACAAGCTGAGCTGCTCCTGAGTACAATGAGCAGACCTAACCAATAGATCCTGCTTGTAGGCAGAGAGCACTCTAAGTTTTACCAGACCATCTTCCTGGTATTCAGAAAGGCCAAAACCTATACTGTCTTCTAGCACCTACCTAGGAGGGTGCTACATCTGCATATCGAGGGAATTTTTCAATGAGTGGTTAAACCACATGAGGTTGCTCATGGATTTAGAGAGGTCAGATCCCCAAAAAAATTTAGAGGCCTATTTAAAAAAGTGCTTTATGATACAGGAAATGGTACATGGTAATTAAATTAGCCAAAGTATTATATAAAGTGGATCTCAAGGATTAGTGAAATTTTGAGATTTTAGTTTTCCCTAAATTTCTGCAAAAATTGGGACATTTGGTGAAATTTTGCGATTTTGAGGAAATGTGTTGGAGTCAATAGGGATGGCAAAATCAAGATGTTTGGTTGTTTTTTACTCATAAACTTGGGATTATTTAAAAAATGTAACCTTTGCTTTGCAAAGGTTAAATGCTCCATGAATTGAGGAGTGGAGGAATAAGCTGTAATACTCATTTGCGGCTCATCCAGGCTTGTGGGTAGGTTCTCGCCATTCTGACGTACAATGCAGGACTACTGGTCCTGCACTGAAAATGATGACATTGGAGTGCAACTGCTGGCCAGAGCTACAAAGAGATGAGGCTTCTTTTAATGAGCTTAATGCTACTTAACCAGCATCTAACCCTTGCAATGCAGGGGATGGCCCACTGCAAGGGTACTTTGAAAAATGAATCAAAGCGTTTATCTTTAGAGGATGCAATGGACATTAAATGGCTCCTGGGAATTATTAATATTCCTTTCAACTATCCTGGACCTGTTTTTCTGCAAAATGGTTCCTCATTATTTAACTTTTTTTTTCAACAGTAAAAAAAAACAGCAAAAAAGTAGAATTAAAAACGGAACATTTTTAATTTTGAAGCAAATTTAACTTGAACAGTGCAATGAGCAAATGTTTGGTAATTGCGTGACAAAATCAATTTGGAAAATCAGAATTGTGCAAGCATTATTTGACAGCTAATATGACAACCAATGACTATATATTAGTTGTGAAGCGAGGCAGAATAGGCAAAAATTCATTAGTGAAAGACCACTTTGTGAAATCTAAGCACTGAAAGTGAGCAAAATTGTAGTGTTTGGATGCCACTGAGATGAGACCAAGATTTTTAAAAACTTTCTTAGGGATTCAGTAGGCTGAATGAGCTAGAACATGGAGAAACTTCAGAGAAAAAAGCATCTTTTGAATATTACATGACCCATCCAGTTTAATAGTAAGTTAAGCAAATTCTTTGGGCCAGATTCACAGAAGAAATACGCTGGCGTATCTACTGATACGCCGGCGTTTTTTTTAAATTTGCCGCGTCGTATATTTCGTTTGAATCCTCAAACCAAGATACGACGGCTTTTGGCATCGATCCGATAGGCATACGGCTTCGTATCGCCTTCGGATCGTAGGTGTAATACTTTGGCGCCCGCTGGGTGGAGTTTGCGTCGTTTTCCGCGTTGGGTATGCTAATTAGCTGTTTACGGCGATCCACGAAGGTACGCGCGTTCGTCGCATTCTCTTACGTTGTCGCTAGTCGGCTTTTCCCGTCGTAAAGTTACGGCTGCTATTTCATGGCTTATATTTAGACTAGCCATGTTAAAGTATGGCCGTCGTTCCCGCGTCGAATTTTAAATTTTTTTTTTTTGCGTAAGTCGTCCGGGGATAGGAAAGGACGTAACGCACGTTGCCGTTCAAATAATTACGTCGGTGCGACGTCATTTCGCACAAAGCACGGCGGGAAATTTCGAAACGGAGCATGCGCAGTACGTTCGGCGCGGGAACGCGCCAAATTTAAATGATACACGCCCCATTTGAATTAGGCGGGCTTGCGCCGGACGGATTTACGCTACGCCTCCGCAACTTTACAGGCAAGTGCTTTGTGAATCAAGCACTTGCCCGTAAAACTTGCGGCGGTGTAACGTAAATGACATACGTTACGCCGCCGGAGTTCTACAAGAATCTGGCCCTTTATTTTTAGTTTCAAAGCATCTAGAGTAGATTGGATGTTTGCATTAGAATATGAACTAGATTTAGGAGCTGGACCTTGACACCTTTTTTTAAAAGACTGAAGCACCTTTAAATGGCATGAGAAGGGTATAGACCAGGGGTGTCCAAACTTTTTTCAAAGAGGGTCAGATTTGATGAAGTTAACATGCGTGAGGGCTGACCATTTTGCCTGACATTCTTTGAACTATTAAAATGAAATGAAATGCACTGCCCAACAAGAATTATTTTCCCTTTGTGGCTGTGTGTGGTGAAGAGTCTAAGGATGAGCTCGGGCGTGTTTTTTGGAGGGAAGTTTCAGGGAAAAAAAACTTAATTTTTAATAAAGAACTGTGAAGCAAAATAAGAGTCAGTGCCCATCAATGCAGCCTAATCAGTGCCCATCTTCAGCCTCACCATTGCCATGAATGCAGCCTCACCATTTACATGAATGCAGTCTCGCCATTGACATGAATGCAGCCTCACCATTGCCATGAATGTAGCCTCACCATTGCCATGAATGCAGCTTCTGAATGCAGCCTCACCATTTCCTTGAATGCAGCCTCACCATTGCCATCAGTGCAGCCTGATCCATACTCATCTGCATCCTCGGAGGGGACAGGTAGGGGCTGGACGAGCGCCAACAGATTACATACACAAGAGTATCCTGTTTACTTGGCGGCCTCCTTAATACAAAGTCCCACCTCCTATGACAGACAGAACAGTCGTCCAATGCCAGCCCAAGAGACGGGACTTCCTATTACAGAGGCTGCCGAGTAAACAGGAGACCGTCCTGTATGTAATTTGACGACACTCGTCCCGCCCCCTCCCTGTCTCCTTCGAGGAACGATAAATACAGTATATATCTTTTGTGACCCTCCAACGAATCCCCAATCGCTGCGCGGTGCTTGGGGATTTGTTGGGGGCCACAAGAGATATATATATCCAAATTACCAGTGGGGCCATATGAAACTGGACCATGGGCCACAATTGGCCCACGGGCCGGACTTTGGACATGCCTGGTATAGACTCACAGGATATGTTGTGAGCCAATGCTGGACTTACATCAATTCACACAACAACCCAAAATTTGTGATTTTCTTTCACTTGCAATAAAAACCTGACGTGTTCTTATCCATCTCCACTCTGCAAAAAAAAATAAAAAATGTGTCTTTGGTTATACTTTAAGTATACTAATAATAATGTTGGTTTCTTATCAGGTATAAAACCCATTTGGTCTCTATTCATTATGGCTTTAATATTCTAGCTCAGTTTCGTGCCCAGTAGCCAATGGCTCTTGCTGCTATCTCTGAGCCTGTGTGAAGGGAAAGAAAGAACCAGTGCTGCTGCAGATGGGTAGAACGCTGGATCAATACAGGGCTCAGGTAGGTATTAGGGATGGGGAGTTGTAGGCAGGTGCAGTCTACTTTCTCCCTTGCAGGTGGTGCTCAACTGCAGCAGCATTGCATGGGGAGGGGAAGTCAGGAGAAACATGATTTCTCTATGTTTTCCTGAGTCATTTGGTATCCGATCGGATACTGGCACCCCACATGACCATGGTGGCCATCTTGGGCAAGGCAGAGTCTATTTAATACCCTGGCTCTCAGGATTGGTGTGCATTTTGTATGTGGGCAGTGTAGAGACAGGTCACCGATCTGTCAGGGACAGTGATTAGGCTGAGGTTCCACATGAGCAGGGAAAGAGCAGGGACATGCCATGCTTTCTGTAAGCCTTCCCATTTGGGTATGGACCAGCCAGGCTGCATTCCGCACTTAGAGATACTGTTGGTGCACTCGAGAGCAACTGTTGTACCTTTCTCTGCAACATTCTGTGAGTGCAGTTAGGTTGTTTCCCTGCCGGGAAGTTGTTCCTTATTGAACTTTAACTTCAGTACAGTTCTGTTACTGCAACTGGTCTCTGAGTGTTTACCACCGCTGCACATCGCTGCACCTCCCCACAAGGGGAACAACTAGGTTTTTTACCTAATGCAAGTAATGCGTTAAAAAAACAAACTTTTGGCTTTAGAACCACTTTAAACCAGTGCTAACAGGGGGCATGCTGATAGAAGAAGAGGGAAGAATGACAGATGGATGAACTAATTTCCTCAATCACAGGCTGGGTTGGGGTTGTAAAGGCACATTCAAACAGGCAATGACATACAGTACATTTCTGAATTAATTTAAACCTAATGAATGTAATGTTTAAAAGGTTGTAATTCACACGATGCAGTTAACTGTGTAGATGTGTTCAGTCTAATTGTGTTAAGAGGAAAAAGGAAACCTGTGTATCCAGGGGTAGATTAGATACTCTGAATGTTAAATGTAAACACAGGTACATTTAGCCGCTTGCCGCCCGTCCACCGTCAAATTCCGCTCTTGGGCGCGCATCAATCTCGCCGTGTTGCTAGAACATGGTGTGATCCCAATCTCTGTAAAGAGCCATGGCCATGGCTCTTTAAGTATAGGATCGGCTGTGTCCAATCACAGCCGGTCCCATGTAAACACGGCGAGTGTGTCGCGAGGAGAGCCGATCAGCGGCATTTCTCCTCAGAGGGGACATCCAGAAATGTAATCAGGGCACTGATCATCCGTGCTCTAATTACAATACAGCGCCACCAGTGCCAGCAATCAGTACCCACAAGTGCCACCAATCAGTGCCAATTAGTGATGGCAGTCAGTACTGGTTATCAGTGCTGCCCATCAATGCCACCCATCATAAGTGTCCATCAGTGGCACCTATCCGTGCCGCCTATCAGTTCCACCTACTTTATCAGTGCCCACCAGTGACACCCATCAGTGCCAATAAGTGCGGCATATTAGTGCCTCCTCATCAGTGCCCATAAGTGCCACCTCATCCGTGCCCATCAGTGCAGCCTATCAGTGCCCATCAGTAGTGCCTCATCAGCACACAAACTAAGAAAAACTTTTTTTTTTTAACTTTCAGCCTTTCTTTTTGCTTTGTTTTTCGAAAATAATAAAAAACCCAGCAGTGATTAAATACCACTAAAGAAAAGCTCTATTTATGTGAAGAAAATTATAACAATTTCACATGGTTACAGTGTAGCATGACAGCGCAATTGTCATTCAAAGTGTGACAGCGCTGAAAGCTGAAAATTGGCCTGGGCAGGAAGGGGGTGAAAGTGCCCTGTAGAAAAGTGGTTAAAGTGGTTCTAAAGGCAAAAGCTTTTTTTTTTTTACCTTAACCACTTCCATACAGGGCACTTTTACCCCCTTCCTGCCCAAGGGCACTTTTCTCCCCTGCCCGAGGAAGGTAAGTGCAGGGCTGGGGGGGAAACTGGTGGCATTTGGGGACAAACTGGCTGTATTTGGGGACAAACTGGCTGCATTTGGGGACAAACTGGCTGCATTTGAGGGGACACTGACAGCATTTGAGGGGGCAAACTGGCAGTGTTTGATGGGCACAGTGGTTGCGTTTAATGGGCACAGTGGCGTAAATTTATGTTTTTTTTTTTTAGTTTGTTTGCTCCCCCCCAAAAATGTTGAGCACCAGCTGCCACTGCTTTAATGCATTCTCTGCATTAAGGCCCCTTTCACACTGGGGCAAGATGTGTGGTCAGAATTGCCACAGAATTGTGGTGGTATTCGGACACTTGCGGTGCGGTATTAACCCCCGCTAGCGGCCCGAAAAAGGGTTAATACCGCCGGCAATGCGCCTCTGCAGAGGCGCATTGCCAGCGGTATTACCGTGGTGTCCCATTGTTTTCAATGGGAAGGAACAGTGAAGGAGCGGTAAACACACCACCCCTCTCACCGCTCCAAAGATGCTGCTTGCAGAAGATTTTTGTTCCTCCCGCCAGCGCATCGCCTCAGTGTGAAAGCCCTCGGGCTTTCACATTGAGAATGCTGGGGCAGGATTATTTGCTATTTTTAGCGCTAAAACGCCTGAAATACACCTCAGTGTGAAAGGGGCCTAAGTTTAAAAACCCTCCAATAGCAGCTCCCTTCGCCACACTTAAATACTTACCAGAGTCCATTCTCAATCCAGAACTGTGCCCATCTGCTGCAGCTCTCTTCTCCTCTTCCTATATTCACTGGAGGCTCTGACAGCAGCGGGATCTCCACTTTAGCTGCATTCACTCTGGTGAAATCAAACTAGTATATCATGCATTACCAATGATTTCTGTGGGCTATTGCCTTACAAATTAGTGATAATGTGTGATCTAGACTATACTGCTTGGTTGCAAGTTTTTTTTATTTATGCAACAGGTACTTTTTTTTGCATTCATGTGATTATAATGCTGATGTACCCTTTTGATTTGTGAAAAGAATGAATTTCTAGTAAATATTAAATAAACATAATAGCAAGTTATGACACAATTTCTAGGTGTAGCGCCCTCCTTTAGTTAGGCTCCTAGGTTACATTTATAGCTAGATTCACACACATTGGCCTAAACTTGCGGCGGCGTAGCTTAGCGTGTTTAGGCTACGCCGCCGTAAGTTAGCTAGGCAAGTACATGATTCACAATGTACTTGCCTGCTATGTTACGGCGGCGTAGCCTAAAGCGGGCGGGCGTAAGGGCGCCGAATTCAAATGTGTGTAAGCGGGGCGTGTTTTATGTTAATAAGGCTTGACCTTAAGTTTTTGACGTTTTTTTTTACTGCGCATGCGCCAGGCGCCTACATTTCCCAGTGTGCATTGCGGCTAAGTACGTCGCACGGGCCTATTGATCTTGACGTGGACGTAAACGACGTAAATCCCGATTCACGGACGACTTATGCAAACGATGTAAAAATTTCGAATTTCGACGTGGGAGCGGCGGCCATACTTAACATTACTATTCCATGTAGGGCTAAGCTCTAACTTTAGGCGGCCTATCCCTAACGGAAACGGCATAAAAGTACTGCGTCGGCCGGGCGTACGTTCGTGAATCGGCGTATCTACTCATTTACATATTCTACGCCGACCGCAATGGAAGCGCCACCTAGCGCCCATCCGAAATATTGCAATCTAAGATAGGACTTAAACATAAGTCGGTGTAGATTCTAAAGTTAGGTTGGCTTATCTACTGATAAGCCGGCCTAACTCTTACTGAATCTACCTATTAGTTTTTGGCTTCAAGTGTAGTAAGTGGAGCAGTATTGACTGTTTCTGTCTGCTCTGGGTTTGATTCTTCCCACCTGGCTCTGGAAGAAGCTTCCACACTATTGGGCAGGGATATTCAAATGACCAGTGTGAAGGAGGCATCCAGAACGTGGCTGAGGAGGTGATAAATATTCGGGAAGCCTTGGCAGAGTGGTCTTTTCCCTCCAGGATTCCGAGTCTCTTGGGGCTACTAACCCTGGGAGCAGCTTTACTGAAACAAGAAAATGCAGTCTGGGCCTCGGCAGCTGCTGGAATGAGGACCTACAGAATATTACTAAAGGATTACATTTGCTGGAAGGCACTGTCTTGAAGTCCTCGCCTGGAGAAGGATGTTGGGTGGCAGGCAGCTCCTAGGACACTGTGAGTAAAGACCTTGCTTGGGACTATTAGTTGTGCAAGTGCCAGAAGTGGCTATATGGATTGGAACTGCTAATATAGGGCCAGATTCTCGTAGATTGGTGTATCTTTGTTCTGGCGTAGCGTATCCTATTTGCGCTACGCCTCCGCAACTTAGACGGGCAAGTGATGTATTCTCAAAGCACTTGCTCCGTAAGTTGCGGCGGCGTAGCGTAAATAGGCCGGCGTAAGCCCGCCTAATTCAAATGTGGAACAGGGGGGCGTGTTTTATGTAAATGTTATGTGACCCGTCGTGATTGACGTTTTTCACGAACGGCGAATGCGCCGTCCGTGGAATATCCCAGTGTGCATTGCTCCAAAGGACGTATTGGTTTTGACGTGATCGTAAATGACGTCCAGCCTCATTCACGGACTACTTACGCAAACTACGTAAAATTTTCACATTTCGTTGTGGGAACGACGGCCATACTTAACATTGGCACGCGGCATGTACGCCACCATATAGCAGGGGTAACTTTACGCTGGGAAAAGCCTAACGTAAATCTGTACTGCGTCGGCTGGGCGTACATTCGTGAATTTGCGTATCTAGCTGATTTACATATTTCTAGGCGTAAATCAGCGTACATGCCCCTAGCGGCCAGCGTAAATATGCAGTTAAGATCCGACGGCGTAAGAGACTTACGCCGGTTGGATATTCTCAGCAACAAGCACTCGGTAAGCACGAAATAATTTATTTTAATATGGTGTAAAACATTTAAAAAAAAAAAAAATCCTCAAAATGTAAGACAATTTAAAATAGTCCTTACCTACAAGGACACATTCCATATTTAATGGATATATGTAAAGATGTATTGTAGATATCATCTATGTACCAGCAATTGTACCTGTCTCCTGCAGGGCTGGTGCAAGAATTTTTGACACCCTAGGCCAGTGATGGCAAACCTTGGCACCGCAGATGTTTCCCATGATTCTCATGCACTCTGCAGTGTAGGTGAGCATCATGGAAAATGTAGTTCCAAAACATCTGGGGTGCCAAGATCCGCCATCACAGCCCTAGGCGAAACCTCATTTTACCACCCCATTGGCTTCACCCCTGACTCCACCACCTTTGCCCAGCCTATGTGACAGGAGGCGGCGCTATACAGGAAGAATCGGCTCTGCTTCCTCTAGCGCTGGCTCCAGTGCTGCGCTGCGCCTCTAATTACACTACCGGTCAGATGGAGCAGCTGCCTGAGACTGAGTTAGTTACATGCTGCAGTCTGGCATGCAGACGCGGAAGGAAACCAGCGGTCGGGTGCCCCTAGGCAGAAGTGCGCCCTAGGCGGCTGCCTAGTTTGCCTAGTGTTAGCACCGATCCTGGTCTCCTGAACATCAGTTCTGTGTATTCTTTCTCTCATTGAGCTACCTGTGTAGTCAAGTGCTTGGGTCCTGATTGGAAGTTGGTGATCACCAGGTAAATGCAGAATAATTTAGTTATAAGGAACACATGAATCGTTAATTTATTTTTATTTTTTTCCCCCTCCCAGTGTGATATTTATTGCATCCTTGTCCTCTATTGCATCCTCTGTGCCCTGGCAAAGAATCCCTGCTGCCTTTTACTAGTTTAAAGTGGAGTTCCACCCATAAATATAACATTACATCAGTAGTTTTAAAAAAATGTCATTAGTCCTTTAAGGAAAAACATTTTTTTTTAGATGCCTTCAAAGTGTTGTTGCTAGGCAGAATGGTTAATCTTCCCACTTCCTGCACCTAGGTGCTTAAGCTTCCTAACCTACACAGCACAGACTCCTGGGAATGTAGTGGGTGTAACTTTCCAGGAGTCTGTGCACTTCCCAGTCTCGAAGAATCATGTGACTTGGACAGTACAGGTGCTGAAACCTGATCTGAAACGTATTACACTGCTTGTGCAGCACTGAGCATGTGCGAGATCTGCAAGGCTGAAATCCAGGAAGTCATACAGTCTGGCTTCATGATACCCACACTTAAGATGGCCCCAGTCAATTTCTATTTTATAAAGTGTCTAAATGCTGTAACAACCTAACAAAACGGACCTTAGTTTACAGACTAACTTTACTAGAATACATTAAGCTTGTGTATTACAGGGGTATTTATATTTAAAAAGTGAAATTGTGGCCGGAACTCCGCTTTAACTTTTGCATTAACCGTAAAGACCTTTACATAATAATGAGTTAAGCCTCGTACACACGACCGGTTTTCCCGGCAGGAAAACTTCCAGGAGAGCATTTGGCCGGGAATCCCGACGGGAAAATAAAGAACCCAGGGCCAGATCCACAAAAGGGATACGACGGCGTATCTACTGATACGCCGTCGTATCCCTGTTTCTATCTTTGGAACTGATCCACAGAATCAGTTTCCAATAGATAGACAGAAGATCCGACATGTGTAAGGGACTTACACTGCCGGATCTTAGGATGCAGTACTGCATCCGCTGCTGGGGGCATTTCGAGTCGAAATGCCGCTTCGGGTATGCAAATTAGCACTTACGGAGATCCACGAACCTTTTACGCTTCGTTTTTTCTCCGTAAGTTTTAAGTTGCATGTGTAAAATTAGGGCTGCTTTTACAAAGTGTAAACTGTTTACACCTTGTAAAAGTAGACCCTTCTTTCTCGCGACGCTGTTTTTTTTTGCCCGCCGTATCTTTTTTTTTTTTCGACGCAACTTTTTTTAGCCGGCGTGATTCACAAAACTCGGCGTAACGTAAAACCGCGCAAAGCACGTCGGGAAAATGACGTCGGGAGCATGCGCAGTACGTCCGCCGCGGGAGCACGCCTAATTTAAATGGGACTCGCCCCATGAAATTAGAAACGCCTTGCGCTGGACGATTTTAAGTTTCACCGCTCAAAATTTCTAGGTAAGTGCTTTGTGGATCGGGCACTTAGGTAGAGATTTTGCGGCGGTGTAACTTAAATGGAAAAAAATACGTTGCGCCGGGTTTTTGTGGATCTGGCCCCCTGCTCTCTATTTTCCCGTCGGGATTCCCGGCAGAGTGTTTCCTGCAGAGAAAACCGGTCGTCTGTCTGCTTACCTGAGTGTAGAAAAAACGCGCATGCTCGATAACACTTCGACACATGCGCGGTAGCATACAAAGTTAGTGTGGGGTGTAGCAAGATGGCGGCAACGGCATCGAATGTGACGAGACGCCGGCTCGTTGTAGTCAATGACGTCACCACGTTCTTGCCATTAAAAAGAAAGGCGGTTCTTTTGAGTGGCCGTCTGTATGCACAGCTTGGCAAGGCAAGCTTGCCAGGAATCCCGTCAGGAAAACAGAAATAGTTTTTCCTCACGTGATTCCCGGCCGTGTGTACAGGGCTTGAGAATAGCTACCCATTTGCTGCCAACAGTTTAGTTCATTTTTTTTTCTCCAGCGCTTGCTCAGAATATGGGACCTTAATGCATATAGCACTATGTTATATATTGAGTCTCATTGTGATAGCACTGTGTTCTATTCATATATAATTTGACAGTATTTCATCATGCATAGCCTTTTTTTCTAGTTTTGTGCAGATGAATGTGTCATGCTTCAGCTTAGACAGGACAAATAAAGCTAAATGTTATCTTTTTAGTACAGAACTGTGAATTTTCTGTACAGCCTATGGCTGAATAAAGCTTATCTTTCACACTGAAGTAGCATGCTAGCTAGACCCTGGTTCTTGCTCTATTTACATAAGTTCCTAATGCCTGTACATCACATTGATTTCTATCTCTACATTTCCCACACTTTTGTGTTCAAAGCATTCTACAGGTCCGTACTTCATGTGCTAGTGCATTGAGTACTGAAAACACTAGAAAATGATAAACGCCTTTCAATTTCACTGCATGGATGTATGCAAACCAGTGTGGGAAGAAAGAACGAATGTGAACCAATAAAGAGATGTGATAGCTAGAATTCTATAAAAAATATTTTTTATTTCCTAAATGGGAAATTGTTTTATGTTTTTTTATGCAATAGACTAAGGGGCAGATCCACAAAAGAATTACGCCGGCGTATCTATTGATACGCCGCGTAATTTTAAATTTTGCACGTCGTATCTTTGTTTTGTATCTACAAAACAAGATACGACTGCATCTCGGATCGATCCGACAGGTGTACGTCTTAGTACGCCGTCGGATCGTAGATGCATTTTCCGCCGGCCGATAGGTGGCGTTTCCGTCGAATTCCGCGTCAAGTATGCAAATTAGCTAGTTACGGCGATCCACGAACGTACGTCCAGCCGGCGCATTTTTTTATGTCGTTTGCGTTCGGCTTTTTCCGGCGTATAGTTACCCCTGCTATTATGAGGCGTACTCAATTTTAAGTATGGCCGTCGTTCCCGCGTTGAATTTTGAATTTTTTACGTCATTTGCGTAAGTCGTTTGCGAATAGGGATTTGCATAGAATGACGTCACTGTCGGAAGCATTGGCTTGTTCTGGTTTAATTTCGAGAATGCGCACTGGGATACCCCCACAGAGGGCGCATGCGCTGTTAAAAAAAACGTAGATTACGTCGGGTCACGACGTATTTACATAAAACACGCCCCCATCACATCCATTTAAATTCTGCGCCTACGCCGCCAAAGATACACTACGCCGCCGTAACTTACGGCGCAAATTCTTTGAGGATTCAAAAAAAAAAAAAAAAGGTGGCGTAGTGTATCTTAGATACGCTACGCCCGGCGGATATATGCGTCGATCTACGTGGATCTGCCCCTAAATATGCATTTTTTAACATATGATAATCATTTGACTTGGACTTACAAAGATGTATTTCTTTCAAATTAAATGAATGTTTCCACATTAAAAATGTAGTTAAACTTTATTTTTGTATATGCCTGTATACATAAACTGTATACAGGGAGAGCCGGTTCACACTGGGGCGGCACGACTTCGGGGGCGACTCGGCCAGGCGACATGAAGACGACTTCCAAGGCGACTTGCAAAATTACTTCTGTATAGAAGTCAATGCAAATCGCCCCGAGTCGCCCCCGAAGTCGTACAAGAACCTTTTTCTAAGTCGGAGCGACTTGCGTCACTCCTATTAGAACGGTTCTATTGACTAAAATGGGACGCAACTTGTCAGGCTACTGTGTCGCCTGACGAGTCGCCCCAGTGTGAACCGGCTCTAACTCACAAAAGTGAGTCCACCCCTCACATTTTTGTAAATATTTTATTATATCTTTTCATGTGACAACAGTGAAGAAATTACACTATGCTACAATGTAAAGTAGTGAGTGTACAGCTTGTATAACAGTGTATAACAGTGTAAATTTGCTGTCCCTTCAAAATAACTCAACACAGCCAATAATGTCTAAACAGCTGGCAACAAAATTGAGTACACCCCTAAGTGAAAATGTCAAAATTTTGCGTGGCCACCGTTATTTTCCAGCACTGCCTTAACCCTCCTGGGCATGAAGTACACCATAGCTGCACATATTGCCACTGGAGTCCTCTTCCACTCCTCCATGATGACATCACAGAGCTGGTGGATGTTAGAGACCTTGCGCTCCTCCACCTTCCATGTAAGGATGCCCCACAGATGCTCAATAGGGTTTAGGTCTAAAGACATGCTTGGCCAGCCCATCACCTTTACCCTCAGCTTCCCTTGTGTCATGTGACTCATTAGTGTTACAAGGTTTCAGGTGTGAATGGGGAGCAGGTGTGTTAAATTTGGTGTTATCGCTCTCACTCTCTCATACTGGTCACTGGAAGTTCATCATGGCACCTCATGGCAAAGAACTCACTGAGGATCTGAAAAAAAGAAGAACTGTTGCTCTACTTAAAGATGAAAAAAGTGTCTCTGTTAAAAAAAAAAAAAAAGATGAAAAAAGTGTACTCCCAGCAATCTTGCATGCACATTGCCACCATCCCTGGTACATCAAAAAAGAAAATTACCTCTTAGAAGTGGGATTTTGTGGGCAATGAAAAGATAAATTCAAGAATTGAAAAAATATATATATAATTTAATATACAAAAAATACAAAACATATATCCAAATAACATAATACATCTACCACTCAGTGGTGCATAAAAACAGTACATAAATGAGATGAAAGTTCATGTGCACAAAGAGTATATGGTATTTTAGCAAAGGGACCTCAAGAACCTACGAAAGAAGGCTCAAGGGTATATAAAGATAGCTGATACGACGCGTTTCGACTTGTGAGTTACACTGAATGTCTTCATCAGGAAAAGACAGCATCTCTGCAATTGAAAACACAGCCACATAATACATGTACTTGATACAGAAAATTAACAATGATAAATGATCATATATCAATCATCTGTGAAAAATACTATTTAAATACAAACAATAAATAAAATTGAAAAAGCTTACATGTACATGCGTCTGTCATCCAAACATCAAAAAGAGAACCATTCCCCTCCAATGGAGCCCGCAAGAGTGGGTATCCACAGCAAAGGAAACCAAAAAATGAATAAACAGAAGTTCATTCAGAAACGGATTGCCACAAAAAGAAGGGCCTGGATTCACATACATTGGCGCATATTAATGCCGGCATAGCGTATCCAATATACGCTACGCCGACGTAGCACAGAGAGGCAAGCACCGAATTCACAAAGCACTTGCCTCCCAAACTGCGCTGGGTTCCCTCTGCGTAAGCCGTCGTAGGTGGAAGTGGGCGTGAGCCATGCTAATGAGGCGTGACCCCATGCAAATGATGGGCCGAGTGCCATACAAGTACTTAAAACGAACGGCGCATGCGCCGTCCCGTGGACGTATCCCTGTGCGCATGCTCAGAATCACGTTGGAACGACTCCCTAAGATACGACGGATCACTGCCTACGACGTGAACGTAACCTACGCCCAGCCCTATTCACATACTACGTGAACGACGTAAAATACGATGGCTGTGTTCCCTGGTCCATACCTTAGCATGAGTTGCGCCTCATATATGGGGAATATCTTTACGCCGGACGTACAACTTACGCAAACCGCGTATATTATGCGCCGGGTGCAAGTACGTTCGTGAATCGGCGTATCTCCCTCATTTGCATATGTGCATAGAAGATCAATAGAAGTGGCAAATGCGCCCAGCGTAAATATGCGCCCACGATACGACGGCGTAGGCAAGTTACATCGGTCGTAGGAAGCCTATTTTTAGGTGTATCTCAGATTGTGGGCACGGCGCACAGATACGATGGCGCATAGTTAAACTTACGCGGCGTATCTCGAGAAGGGCCAAGGTGTCTAAAAAATCCCCACAAAGACACTGCAATGATTGGGAATAGGGGCAAAATTACCTAAATTCCCCATCATTGCAGTGTCTTTGTGGCGATTTTTTAGACACCTTCTTTTTGTGGCATTCTGTTTATTCATTATTTGGTTTCCTTTGCATGTCTCCAGGGCTGAACAGGAAGAGAACATCTCTAACACCATCTGAACTTTCTAAAGAATATATAAAGCTGAAGACAGCAGATATACATGTAAAACTTATGTAGGGGGATTTGTTTCATCACTGTGTATCATCTGAGGCTGTTAACTTCACTGGGTATATGTGAGGGTTTACATCTACTTTAAATGAGGATAAGCCATCATATTTCTCTATAGTAGACATCTACAGCCTATGTTTGCCTCATATGGCTATTACCACCAACAATGGCAGGTCATTACATTTGTTGTGTAAATAGATAAAAGTAGCAAATAATTCTCTGCCATCAGGTCTCATTAAATAGAATAAATCTAATTAGCACAAGTTGACTAAATGTGCCCTGATTAGCATAATGTGCTAATCAAACATAGCACTCAATTGAATCTTTTTTATTGATTTTCAACAGTTCAGGCTGAAGCAGGAAATCAAACCTAAACAGGCTATTAATTTGCACATTAAGAAGCACTGTGTGTAGAGCTGCCTTAGTTACAGTAGATTATGCTGATATTAATGGAACATATGTCTCTGTTTAATATTAAATATGGTACAAAAGGAAATCCTCAATTTAATTTACCAAGCAATTAATTAAAGCTAATAAAAGCTGTGAAGTTATTACTTTTGTAATTGGAGTGTTGAAATGTTATTTTTCATGGACATATACAGTATACAGCCAGGCAGTTATACTTGATTACACAGCAGAGGCATATAGGCAGGTGTCTACTTTTGGGGTGCCCATTACCTAATGTTGTTAACTTGCACTGTTTTTCTAATAAAGTGTATTCTATTGAGCTCTGGTCTATTAGACTGTCCGGGTGTTAGGAAAGGGTTAAGGCTGCCAACTCCTGGGTGTTCATAGCTCCTTGCATTTTTAACCCCTTGTGGTGAGCTATAAATACATTGGGAGGCAACCCAGCTGAGTTCTGGGTTCCTGGATGGGAAAGTGCAGGGAAGACTCCAGCCACATGTAATTGGGACTCTATTCCTTGGGGAGTCACCAATCAGGGTACTGAAGATGGCTTGTGGGCTTTATTAAAAGGGCAGCCAGAAGAAAAGATTTATTAGAGTGTGTATGGAGGAATCTGTGAGAGTAAGAGCCCTTTCCCACTGCCAGCGCCTGGGCGTTGGCGGTAAAGCGGTGCTAGTTTTAGCGGTGCTTTAGCATAATTTTTGCACTTTTCATGTGCTAGTGGGGCAATTTTAATCCCCGCTAGCAGCCGAATAAAGCATTAAAAGCGCCTACAAAGCGCCACTGCCGAGGAGCTTCGAGGGCTCTGCCCATTGAGTTTAATGGGCAGGGGCACTTTAGGAGTGGTGTATACACCGCTCCTAAAGCGCCTCAAAGAAGCTGCTTGCCGGATATTTTTTGACGTCCTGCCAGCACAGCGCCCTAGTGTGAAAGCACACTGGGGTTTCAGATGAGGCTTTTTTCAGGTGCTTTACAGGACTTATTTGTATGCCTCTAATGTGAAAGGGGTCTTAGGCAGGTCATACATGGGTCGAACCACGAAAGAATTTTCTTTCGTTTGTATTTTGCATCATTAGTGGGCTGCGGCATCAGCTGATTTTCGTGCGGACATCGAATTTCAGTGATCAGACATGTTGGAAATGTTTTGAAAAATAAAAGATTTTCTAATCAATGATCGCGCGAGAAATGTAATTGAAAAAGAAATGCGCATGTGCAAGAAAAGAAAATTCTCGGAAATAAAAAAAAATTATGTAGCATCATGAGGTGAAATGAAAGGCTTGGCTGGTCGAATTTCGAAAATCAATGGTGGCATCATCAGATCACAAAACGCACAAATTTTCTGATTTTCAAAAGAAAATTCTTTCGAAATTTGACCATGTATGGCCAGCCTAAGTTTCATATTATTTATGCATCTGCAAGAGTTTTCAAATGAATGTTCTAAAAAGTTCCAAGAGTGCCTGGTCTGAAGTTCTTTAGAAAAGGGGTGCATGCAAGGCATAAAAAAGAACAGGAATGAAGAGGAGCTTAGGATAGAACACTATCCAGGGTCACCAAGTGGTGAAGTCTGAAGAGTAAAAGGCTATAGTGCTGTTGCTGTGAGTAACCAGAGGAGCATTGGGTGTTATAGTTGCCAGCCAACGGAAGGACAGTGTGACTAGGCACAGATGACAGAGAGCTCTGGTAGCAAGGGAGGTTTGTGAGCTTAGTCTCCCTCCCTATCGATTGGTGCCCCATACATGGGACTGACATTGTGATAAGGAGCCCCTATGTATGAAAGGAAGAGGGAAGAGGAACCTTGGGAGTACTGAAGCTCAGAAATATATGGAGAGTCTTTTGCCTAATATAAGTGAGAAATCTCATGTGGTCGCTGGGACTGAGGCTACTTGATGGCTGGACTGGAGGAGCAGGATACAGGCTCATCTCAAGAGTGCTTTGAAAGTTTATAGCTACACAGACCAGACTTATTACAGGTATTTATATAGCACTGACAATTTAGACAACACTTTACATAGCGTAAGACAGGATCCAGTTAACCTACCAGTATGTCTTTGGAATGTGGGAGGAAACCAGAGTACCCAAAAGAAAACAATGCAAGCACAGGGAGAACATGCAAACTCCATGTAAATAGTGTCGTGACCAGAATTCAAACCAAACAAGCTATTGGTTTTAATTAGCACATCAACAAGTTCAAGCAAAAACACAGATTCAACAAAAAGTGGGGAGAAGCATAACACACGGAGTAATGTAGAAGTCCCATATATGGCTGGAGTGTCAGAAAAACATCCCTGAAACGGAAGCTTATACAAAAAGACAACATCTGACCACAAATGAAATAACCAAAGTGCAAGCAATCCAGTGTAATGAAGAGTACCCAACAGTAAAATGAACTCTGGACTTAGCAGTCCTCCTGTGCATTACAGGAGACGTATGGCAAAAGTTTTTTGAAGGCCAATAAAGTGGCCCTTTGTTTGAAAAGTTTGGAGACCCCTGGCCTAGAAGGTAATAAGATAGTTACCAAAACCTTTTTTTTAAATGTAGATACTAACAGTTACCTGTCCATGGACAGTTGTCATTTTAAACCATGGTTGTTCAATATTCCGAGGGGACAGTTGGTAAAAACGAAACAAAACTGCACAAAAGAAGTTGATTTTAGACAAGCTGAAAAATTGGTAGCTTGATTTTGGATTTTAATTCCCAACATAAAGATGTGGCCAAGGTCATCAAACGACACTGGCACATCTTAAGGAACAACAAGGATTTACGGAAAATTCTCCCTGATAAACCACTGATACATATAAGAGAGCACCAACATTGAAAGATCTGATTGTTAAGTCGGTAATTGAGCCACCCCCTAAAGCAAGTTATTCCTTTTTTACTGGGAAAGGTTTCTTTCCGTGTAAACACTGCTATGCTTGCGGTCAGTCACATAGATTCCAGAAAAAGAGAACTGAATTTGTAGCTACAAACACAGGCGAATCTCACAACATTAGAGAATTTATTGGTTGATTGTCGTACGAAGGGAGTTATATACGTACTCCAGTGTAGCTGCAACCTACAGTATGTAGGAAGGACAAAGAGGGCTCTTAAGGTTAGGATAAAAGAACACGTCCAGAATATTATCAAAGGCTTCCCGAAGCACAATGTGTCAAGACATTTTGATCTTGTACACAACAGGGATCCCACCCAACTACAGTTTTGGGGGATAGAAAAATGCACTGAGGCCGCGTACACACGGTCGTTCCAAACCGATGAAAATGGTCCAACGGGCCATTTCCATCAGTTCACCGCTGAAGTGGCCTGATGGCCTGATGTGCGTACACACCATCGTTCTAAAAACCGAAAGGGTCAGAACGCGGTGACGTCAAACACACGACGTGCTGAATAAAACGAAGTTCAATGCTTCCAAGCATGCGTCGACTTGATTCTGAGCATGCGCGGGTTTTGAACCGATGCTTTCTGTACTAACCATCGGTTTGGACCGATCGGGCAGTGGTACATCGGTTCGATTTTGAAGCATGTTTTAAAATTTTGGACCGAAGGAAAACAGACCAATGGGCTATACACACGGTCGGTTTGGACCGATGAAACTGAACCTCGGTCCATTCTCATCGGTTTGGAACGACCATGTGTACGCGGCCTAAGTCATGGAGAGGTAGTCACATGGTTAAGACTATTAGCCAAATAGAGTCCAAATGGATACACACTATACGTACACTCGTGCCAGGAGGTATGAATGTCAAGTTTGATCTGAACTGTTTTCTTACTAATTTTTAGCTGTTTTTATACACATCAATTCGGCTTTTCCTGCCCCATATTACTTATGGATCTTATAGCAATAATGTTTAAGATTAGAGTATTACATTTTGATTTATGCCCCATTATTTTGTCCACACGTCGCTCCAGGTGTGCGATCGCTACACATATTTTTAGATATAAATATATATTATCATGAATCTCTACACATTTTAGGTTCTTATATATATATATATATGTTTAACTGGGTGATTTTCATTCATTGTTTTTTATCCACTGATATATGTCTCTTTTGGAGCTACTATAATTTATTGAGATATATTTACTCTGAGACATATGCATTTCTTGAATGCACGTGATTCGTCTATTTTGTGCATATATTTTAGATTTGTACACATTCATGCATAAACTGGCTCACATATATTGTAGTGAGGTTTTATATATGTGGGAAATTTGTTACCATAAACTCTGATTTCCCCATCTTTTTAGACTTTCTTCCCATTTTATCAATGTCCGTGAGGCGAATATTCTAGCTATCAGCTGTGGCGTTCTAGTTATCACGTAGCGTTGATCTAATAAGCTCCACAAGAAAATGGCCGCTATGCACTGTATGAATAGTGTCTGCGGTCATGGACGGAGTATGGGCTTCGAAAAAATGGCAACCATACATAGTATGCCAGATAACCAACAAAATGGCCGCGCTATTGTCGATATGCTGAGCTCCAAGAAAATGGCGGAACGTAGACTTCTGTTTTATACTCAGGTATAAACACCAACCACACGTACAATCAGGTTCCCCAGATGAAGACACGTGACAGTGTCGTAAAGCGTAGGGATTGGCCGTGGGCAGACGTACACCGGGAGTGATGTGAGAAGGCGCTGAGTATGCCGCTGCTTTCTTTTACGATTGTTTTATTGTTTAAATGTACGAGCATTACATATTTTTTAATACACGGTTCCCTTACTTTACACACTACACCATTGTAGGCTTTTCCTTCTCTTTCTCCCCCTGTGTGAGTCTAACTAGATTCCTGTGTGGATACTATACGAGACTGCAGTACATGTATGGGTTTGGAGTAAGTCTATGAGCCACTTGTGGAAGTTTGGAATCAGTTGGGAGAGCTCCACTACTGTCCTTGATGTCCCATATTATTGTCCATAAGGTGAGAGTTTTGAGAGACCGAATTCTCTGAGGATCCAGACTCCTATTCACATTGAGATCTGCGGACTATTCCATTCACTTTCACAGCTATTTGCACTTTATTCATTCACTATTTGTTCACTAAGGATCATTCATTTGTGCACTGGTACTGTGTGCATTGGCACGATATGTATAATATATGGATTTCATTTATTTACATATTATATGATCCTTCACCATTGGCACGATATCGATATTATATGGACTTTATTTGTTCACACTTATTTTTTCACTGTCCTTAATTTTGATTTTGAGTGTGTTTAGATTTTAAGCAAGAACCTATTACATTATATATAGTTTTTGTGCATTGTAATCACTACTAGTTTTTGCTGCATTTTCACTTTTGTCACTGTTGACATTTATTACTCACAGTAGCGCGAAGGACATCATTTATTCACGGTCTATGTGTTTAACCATGCAACTTGAAAATGAACACTTGTCACAGACTTAATAACCATGGTGATTTAAATAGGTAGTAAGAACAGTCTGGCTTCATAAACTTTCATAACTTTAATCATGTTTTTGGACAATCAACATCTGCCTTGGTGCATTTTGTGGTGATTGAATTAAGTAGAAAGAGTTACCTGAACTAGTTATCTTAAAAAAAAATCATATTTTTTAGCTAAGTGAATATGAAATATTGCCTATAAATATTAGATATTTTTATATCTAACCAGCAAATTGAGATTTAGGTACAGTAAATATGCTACGCTGCTGTAACTTGCTTTTTAATTCTTTGAATCCACAAAGAATTTGCGCCGTAAGTTACGGCGGCATAGTGTATCTCTCGGCGCGTAATTAAAATCGGCGAGTAGGGGGCGTGTTTCATTTAAATGAAGCGCGTCCCCGTGCCGAATGAACTGCGCATGCGCCGTCCCTAAATTTCCCGCCGTGCATTGCGTCGCAGCGATGTAATTTTTTTAACTTAGATGTGAATTACGTCCATCCCTATTCACGGACGACTTACGCAAAAAAAAAAAATATTCAAATTTCGATGGCCATACTTAACATAGCTAACTATACGCCGCAAAATACCAGCTTTAACTATACGCCGGAAAAAGCCGACAAGAGATGACGTAAGAGAATGCGACAGCCGCGCGTACGTTCGTGGATTGTCGGAAAAAGCTAATTTGCATACCCGACGCGGAAAACAACGTAAACTCCACCCAGCGGACGCCAAAGTATTGCATCTACGATCCGAAGGCGTACGAAGCCGTACGCCTGTCGGATCGAACCCAGATGCCGTTGTATCTTGGTTTGAGGATTAAAACTAAAGATACGACGCGGGAAATTTGAAAGTACGCCGGCGTATCAGTAGATACGCTGGCGTACTCTCTCTGTGGATCTGGCCCAAAATGTTTTGTGACAGTCGGCAGTTGGCAATGGACATAATCAAACAGTGTCAATGATGATGTAACATTTCCATCATCTTTGAGAGGTTTGCAAAGCAAGCAGAAGCACTGCTATAGTTAAAGGTAAAGAGAAGGGAAGGAAAGGAAGAGGGTGTTGGGACAGGTTACGAACATTAAGAAACATCTATATACATAACATAACAAAAATATATGAGGGATTGTTAGCAACAATTCAGAACCATGCCTCCCTTAGAAGCCGCAGGAGATGGGGGGAAGATATTGGGGAGTTAGACGAAGACCAGTGGGAGAGGGCGCTTGAATCTGTCCCGGTGGTGTCCGTTTCTGCGTCGCACAAACTGACGCAACTTTTTATACTACACAGGGCTTATAGAACTGCGCCACAACTACATAGATGGGGAAGAAGGGATACTCCTATGTGCCCAAAATGTAAGGCCCAGCAGGGGGACTTCATACACTTGATTTGGAGATGCCCAAAGCTCTATAGGTACTGGGAGGAAGTATCACAGTGTATTACTAGAGTGGCACAGGTACCAGTTCCATTGGACCCCCTAGTATATCTGCTAGGGGCTATTGACCCGGGAGAGTACACCAAAGGAAAGTATTATATGATAACAAGACTGCTGTATTTGGCAAGAAAACTCATTGCACGATATTGGATGGCCCCCGGGGTCCCCACTGGGAAACAATGGATTGCGTATGTTAACTCCCTGTTGGGTAGAGAACATCTGGCTTACAAACGAAGGAAAGCAGAGGGCAAATTTGAGGAGATTTGGTATTCCTGGTTGAGAGACGTGAGGGTCGCACCACCAAAACTGGTGTTGGATAGACTATCTATGTAGAGTGCAGAGGACAGGGGGGGATGGGGAGGGGGGGGGGGAGGGTGGGATATAGAAATATAGTGGCGTACATTGGAACCTAATAGGAATATAAAAATGTTGTATAATGTATGTCATCTGAACTGTAATGGATGCCGAATAGGCATATTTATGTATGAAATTAGAAAATATAAAAATAAAGTGGATTAAAAAAAAAAAAAAAAACATCTATCAAAGGTCTGGGGAGATGAGGGTAAGGGTTTTCCCTGGTTCCCATAGCTTTTCGAATAGGGCAATTCTGTCTACGAGTTTGGCAGTCAGCTTTTCATGAATCATGGTTTAGGATCATCTAGGTTGGACTTCTGAAATTCTGAGAGTTTGAGATTTCCAAACCTTTGCGATGATTTGTCTGGCAGGCATAAACAAGAGATTGTGGAATCTAAAGATGTATTTATCCACATTGTCAATTGTCAGTTTTACAGTTAAGTAGGGCTTCATAGTTTTTTTTTTTTTGCATATTCTAGTTGTACTGTATATTATGAACGTTTTTAATCAAACCATCCTCATCATTCCTCCAAAGACCTCTTGCTGCTCTCTTGCTCCCTTGTCACCTCCTCCCATTCTCGCCTCCATGACTTGTCCTGAGACTCTCCCATCCTCTGGAATTCCCTACCCCAATCTGTCCGACTATCTCCTACTCTATCTACTTTTAGGTGATCCCTGAAAACTTCTCTCTTCAGAGAAGCCTTCCCCCACCTAACGACTATACTTTAATTTACTTCATCAGCTCATCCCCCATAGTTATTACCCTTTGAATCACTTGAGACTCCCTTCTAGATTGTAAGCTCTAACACGCAGGGCGCTCTGATTACTCCTGTATTGAATTGTATTGTAACTGTACTGTTTGGCCTAAAGTTGTAAAGCGCTGTGCAAACTGTTGGTGCTATATAAATCCTGTATAATAATAATAAAAATAGAAGTATGCTTTAGTTCAGAATTTCCATACTATGGGGCAGGTTCATCATATATGGAGGAATGTACCAGACCCCGTGAACTCCTGGAAATAGGTGGGAGAATTATTTGGTGCAAAAACGGCTAAATGACTGGATATCAAGCACCAGCTAATGAATACTCTGTAATTTTTGCCCACCACCAATTTGTTTTGTGAGCATGCCTTTGTGGTAAATCAGTTTTTCATCCAGTCTTCCTCCATCAGTGAGGAGTCCAGTTCCAATTCCCAATTATGCTAGTATATGTGTGTGTGTATTAGTAGTGTGTATTAGTAGTGTGGAATAGATGGCAGGAATTTTAACTGGATGAGTCGTGGTCATCTTTGCAGGCTTTGAAATGTTTTGGGCCATTGGTTGTGACTAAGTTATAAAAGAAGGAAGGAGACACAGTGTTTCAAATACCCAGGGTTAGTAAATCTGGTAGAAAATAATGGATTTTTTGAGGAAAGAAAGAAGTGGGAGATGCAGTGAGTGTCATTTTATTCTATCCAAGACTATGAAGTGTAGCCAAAGGAGTCGCAGTTGCAACCCAGCTGTTAAGACCCCTGACATCTCACAAAAGCCACCTAATGGGGCTCCTTAATTTCCTTTAAAAAAATAACAACTTGGTTAAAAAAAAAAAAAAAACATAAAAATTACTGACACCAGTGGCAAAACTACCAAGGTTGAAAGGTCGTATTGGACCGTGACAACCCTGGCATTCCGCCACTGGGCTCAGAGGGAAGGGCCATGGCTGAGGGTCAAGGGGGCCCTTCATGGCAAAAAAAATAAACATTTATAAGCATACATCATTTTAAAATTGTATACATACAAAAATTATACTTTTTCTTTATATTAATACACACAAAATTATTGTTGGGGCAACTTCTTTAAACAGGTTCCACCTCCTTTGACCATTAAATCGTCAGGAAATTATACCTGCTATAACCACATTTCCTGCAGAGGAGAACAGTCACCCCAACCAGCTAACTGCACGCTGGTTGACTGATCTCCTCAACCCCCTTCCAGTTCAGCAGGGTTTGTTTATGTGATGTAGGTCTGTAATTTCTCCACCTTGTGCCTTTGGACAGGATTAGCTTCAAGACAGTGAAAGGAATTATACACTCTGATGAATTCACGCTGGTTAAGTAGGCCACCACTGCGACCCCCCGGATCGGTGAGAAACCAAATGACACTTGGAAACAGCCTTGTGTGTTCATAAGTTTTCTGGCTTTAATGAGGAAGTCAATAGTTTTTATAAACAAGGAAAACCAACAAGGGAGGAGGGGCTGAATATAAAGCACATGTATCTTACCCAATTTGCATCCTGGCTATAGTGAAAAGACGGCCACAAGGTGGCTCTCAATTAAACACAGAGATCCACGTCCTGTCAGGGAGAGGAGACCGATGCTGTGTCCCTTGTACATAGGGACACAGATCGGTCACCTCCCCCAGTCAGTCCCCCTCCCCCACAGTTAGAAACACTATGCAGGTCACACATTTAATTCCTTCCTCACCCCCTAGTGTTAACCCCTTCCCTGCCAGTCACATTTATATAATAATCAGTGCATATTGATAGCACTGATCGCTGTATAAATGTGAATGGTCCCAAAAATGTGTCAAAAGTGTTCGATGTGTCCGCCATAATGTTGCAGTCCCAATAAAAATTGCAGATCGCTGCCATTGCTAGTAAAACAAAAAAATAATAATAATAATAATAAAAAAAAATGTTGTCCCCTATTTTTTAGGCGCTATAACTTTTGCGCAAACCAGTCGCTTATTACGATTTTTTTTTTTTTTAACAAAAATATGTAGAAGAATACATATCGGCCTAAACTGACAAAAAATAATGTTTTTTTTTTCTAAATTTGGGATATTTATTATAATGAAAAGTTATTGGGGCAGATTCACGTACCTCGGCGCATATCTCCGCCGGGCGCAGCGTATCTAAGATACACTACGCCGCCGTAACTTTTTTTTTCGAATCCTCAAAGAATTTGCGCCGTAAGTTACGGCGGCGTAGTGTATCTTTGGCGGCGTAAGGGAATTCAAATGGATGTGATGGGGGCATGTTTTATGTAAATACGTCGTAACCCGACGTAAACAACGTTTTTTTTGAACGGCGCATGCGCATGCGCCGACCGTGGGGGTATCCCAGTGCACATGCTCGAAATTAAACCGGAACAAGCCAATGCTTACGACGGTGATGTCATTCTGCGCAAAGCCCTATTAGCGAACGACTTACGCAAAAGACGTAAAAAATTCAAAAGGCGACGCGGGAACGACAGCCATACTCAACATTGAGTACGCCTCATAATAGCAGGGGTAACTATACGACGGAAAAAGCCGAACGCAAACGACGATCCGAGATGCAGTCATATCTTGTTTTGTAGATACAAAACAAAGATACGACGCGCAAAATTTGAAATTACGCGGCATATCAAGAGATACGCCGGCGTAATTCTTTTGTGGATCTGCCCCATTGTCTTTTTTCAAAATTGTCGCTTTTTTTGTTTATAGTGCAAAAACTAAAAACTGCAGAGGCGATCAAATACCACCAAATGAAAGCTCTATTTGTGGGAAAAAAACAACCTAAATTTTGTTTGGGAGCCACGTCGCACGACCATGCAATTGTCAGTTAAAGCGATGCAGTGCCGGAAGCTGAAATTTCGCCTGGGCAGGAAGGGGGTATATATGCCCAGAAAGCAAGTGGTTAAACTTACACAGTATTTCCATATCACAAGTTTTAGGCCGTTCGCATGTAAGCAGAAATAGTCTATGGGGCAGAACCTCATACATCTGCGCTGGGCGCAGCGTATCTAAGATACACTACGCCGCTGTAACTTACTTTGCTTTGGTTTGAATCCACAACAAATCCGCGCCATAAGTTACGGCGGCGTAGTGTATCTCTTGCGGCGTAAGGGCGTGGAATTCAAATGGCTGTGATGGGGGGCGTGTTTTATGTTAATACGTCGTGACCCGACGTAATCAACGTTTTTTTTTTACTGCGCATGCGCCGTCCCTGGGGGTATCCCAGTGCGCATGCTCGAAATTAAACCGGAACCAGCCAATGCTTACGACGGTGACGTCATTCTACGCAAATTCCTATTCGCGAACGACTTACGCAAACAACGCAAAAAATTCAAAATTGTACGCGGGAAGGACGGCCATACTTAACATTGAGTACGCCTCAGAACAGCAGCTTTAACTATACGCCGGAAAAAGCCGAACGCAAACGACGGAAAAAAATGCGCCGGGCCGACATACGTTCGTGGATTGCCGTAAATAGCTCATTTGCATACTCGACGCGGATTACGACGGAAACGCCACCTAGCGGCCGCCGAAAAATTGCATTTAAGATCCGAAGGCGTACGAAGACGTACGCCTGTCGGATCTAGCCGAGATGCCGTCTTATCTTGTTTTGAGGATTCAAAACAAAGATACGACGCAGGAATTTTGAAATTACGCTGGCGTATCAATAGATACGCCGGCGTAATTTCTTTGTGGATCTACCCCTAGGTCTTCTTCACAGAAACAGGAAGCTTGTTACGGGAAATGGCCCCACCACAAGTAACGGTCAAAATCTAGTTCTATGTAAACTTTAGATTTGCTAAGGTGAAGCTCATACATACACAGATTCATATCTATTTAGCAGACCATGAGGGGGGATCTAAAAAATGGAGTAACAATTGTTTAATACATTCTCTTACAGACAGGTGGTTGGACATTGAAGGAGTTGTAAAGGTTTATTTTTTATTTTCTAAATAGGTTCCTTTAAGCGAGTGCATTGTTGGTTCACTTACCTTTCCCTTCGATTTCCCTTTTAAATGTTTTTTTTTCTTTGTTTTCTTTGTCTGAATTTCTCACTTCCTGTTTCTCCTCAGTAAGTGCTGGTTCACACTACAGTGACTTGGGATCCGACTTGTCAGACCTCAAGTTGCCCCAAGTCGCTGGACATTAGAAATTCCATTGAAGTGAATGGGAGCCGTCTAATGCCGCATACACACCATCACTTTATGTGATGAAAAAAAAATACATTTTCTGTGAAGTAAAAAACGACCCTTTTGAAACTTCAATTTTCAAAGACGAAATTGCCTACACACCATCGTTTTTCTCACAATGTTCTAGCAAAGCGAGGTTACGTTCCACCACGTTTTTCCATTGAAGCTCGCTTCATAACTAGCTTCTGGGCATGCGCGGGTGAAAAAACGTCTTTTTAAACGACGTTTTTTGCTACACACGGTCAATTTCTGTGAAGTAAAAAACGACGTTTTGAAAAACGACACATAAAATTGAAGCATGCTTCAATTTTTTTTGGTCGTTTTTTACAAGACATAAAACAACGTTTTCCCCCACACACGCTCAATTAAAGTGACGTTTTTAAAAATTTCGTTTTTTTTCATCACATAAAGTGATGGTGTGTACGGGGCATAAGGCCTCGTACACACGATATGTTAACCAAAGGACAACGGTCTGATGGACCGTTTTCATTGGTCAAAACCGATCATGTGTGGGCCCCATAGGTTATTTAACCATCGGTTAAAAAAAAGCCAACTTGCATTAAATTTAACAGATGGATTCCTAACCGATAGGTCAAAACCGATCGTTAGTAGGCACAACCGTCGGTTAAAAATCCACGCATGCTCAGAATCAAGTTGACGCATGCTTGGAAGCATTGAACTTAATTTTTTTCAGCACGTCGTTGTGTTTTACGTCACCGCGTTCTGACACGATCGGTTATTTAACTGATGGTGTGTGGGCGCGACTGATCATCAGTCAGCTTCATCGGTTAACCTATGACAATGGTCCTTCAGACCGTTCTCATCGGATGGACTGATCGTGTGTAGTCATGTGCATTTCGTTTCGTTCCAAATCGAAATTCGGACAAATTTTTCATTATTCGGACATTCGGATGCATACGAATTCCCGAATTGTAATATTAACGAATTTACCACGGACGAAATTCAATGGAACGTCGAAAACAACTTCTATTCGTATCGAATTCGAAAACAAATTCTATTCGAATCGAATTCGAAAACAATTTGATTCGAAAAAAAATTCGAATGAAAATTGAAAGCAAATTTGAATCAAAATCTAAAAAATATAAATCGATTTCTAAAAAAGAATACAATGAAATAGAATATAAAATAATAAAACAATAGAATGAAAATCAAAGGGGGAGTGGGGAGGGAGGAGGGGTGGGTATTGACGTGGGAGAAGTCTCCTAGTTCCCCTCCCTCTTCCCCCATTCACCTTAAAGAAAAAGAAAAATATATATATTTTTTTTCTTTCTCCTTTTTTTTTATTTAACTTTCCTTTTTGATCACTAAGGGATGAGGTAGGAAGGAGGTGTATTTGCATTAGATTTAAGAGGATTTAGTATTTATATATACATAATAGGGAAGGTGAGAATACTTCCCCTGAGGACTTGTTTTTTTTTTTTTTCTCTCTTGTTTTTTTTTTTTGTCCATCACCAAGGGTTGGGGTAGGGAGGAGGGGTACTTTCATCAGATTTATGAGGATTTAGCACCTATATATAGAAAGGGAAGGTGAGAATACTTCCCTTGAGAGCAATTAATTAATTTTTTTTTCTTTGCATGAATCACTAGGGTGGGAGGTAAGGGGCAGGTGTTGCCCCCCTAGAGTTGGGAAGGTTTAGCACAATATATATATATATATATATATATATATATATATATATATATATATATATATAAATACATTTTTTTTCCTCCCTCCCCCCCATGATCTCTTCTCAAATTGGAGAGAGAGGAGTGGGAGGCCCGTTAGTCAGGTAGCGGTCACTTAAAAAAAAAAAATTTGAATATAATTTAATAAATAGTGTGCTTGGGAGCCCTTGATTAAGGGGATGTTTAAATCACAATTAGAATTTTTTTTTTGTTTTCTCTTTTCTCTTTTGTCTTTTTTTTTTTTTTCCCCCCCATGATCTCTTCTCAAATTGTAGAGAGACGAGGGGGAGGCTCTTCTGGTAGGTAGCCATCACATAGAAATACAAATTAGAATTTAAATAATGTAGTGCACTGGGGTACCCCTGATTAGGGGGATGCGTTAATCGCAGTTAGAAATGGGGATTTTTTTTTTTCTTCTTCTTTTTTTCTCTCCTCTCCCCCCCTACCCTCCATGCCTCTACATACCATATTAGTACCTGTATCAGGAACCATTCCGTATTGATCTATACATATACTAGAGAGGCTTTTTTTCCCTCTTTCTAAGTGAATGGGGGAGAATGACATGTAAGGGCCACCATAGAATAACTTAAATAAGGGATTATAAGGAGACCATGCATGTGTTGTTATATGTATGTCAAAACATAAATGTAATAATGTGAATGTGAATGTTAAGTTTTTGTCAAAAATATTTAATAACATTTTTTATTGGAAAAAAAAAGAATGAAAATCAAAGAATAGTAAAGAACAGAATGGAATTTAATAGAATGTAATCAAATACAATAGAATATGACCTGGCTTCTTCTATCTATCTCCCATTTTCTGAAATTCGAAATTCATATAGAATGAACTCAAATTCGAATAGAAAAATATTAGAAGAGTAGAATAATAATAATATATATATATATATATATATATATATATATATATATATATATATATATATATATATATATATATACACACACACATATATATATTTTTCTGCTCTATTCTAATATTTTTGTATTCGAATTTGAGTTCATTCTATATGAATTTCGAATTTCAGAAGATGGTTATATATATATATATATATATATATATATATATATATATATATATATATATATATATATATATATATATATATATATATATATATATATATATATAACCATCTTCTGAAATTCGAAATTCATATAGAATGAACTCAAATTCGAATAGAAAAATATTAGAATAGAGTAGAATAATATATATATATATATATATATATATATATATATATATATATACATATATGTACATATACATATTATTATTCTACTCTTCTAATATTTTTCTATTCGAATTTGAGTTCATTCTATATGAATTTCAAATTTCAGAAAATGGAAGATAGATAGAAGAAGCCAGGTCATATTCTATTGTATTTGATTACATTCTATTAAATTCCATTCTGTTCTTTACTATTCTTTGATTTTCATTCTATTGTTTTATTATTTTATATTCTATTTTATTGTATTCTTTTTTAGAAATCGATTTATATTTTTTAGATTTTGATTCTGATGCTTTAAATTTTCATTCGAATTTGTTTTCGAATCGATTTGTTTTCGAATTCGATTCAAATAGAATTTGTTTTCGAATCCGATTGAAATATTTTCGAATTCGACCGGATTTTTCGAAATTCAGTCGAACACATGTAACGAATCTAACTTAACAAAATTAATTAAATAACGAATTAAAAAGAAACAAAACAAAACAATTTTTTCCCTTTTGCACATGCCTAATCGTGTGTACAAGGCTTTAATGTACACTACTTAAGCTTCTCCGACTTCAGAAAAAGTTCCTGTACTACTTCAAGGTGACTTCTAGGCCACTTAACCAATAGATTTCAATGAAAGTTGCCTTCCAAAGTTGGATCTCCATCTTAACTGAAGCAACAGGAAAATAAAATAGTTTACCCAGGCAAACCCCTCCCTCCCACATTCGTCTGTCCTGGAGGCAACTTTAAGTCGCGTTGTAAGTTGCTCAAAGTCATGCTGAAGTCGCCTCCAAATCGCCTTGCAAAGTCGCGCTGTAAGTCCGGTTGCCCCTGTGTGAACCGGCACTAAGCTGTTCTGGCTGACTAACCCCCAGCCAGATGATGGGGGAAAGCTTACTGAGGAGAAACAGAAAGTGAGAAATTCAGACAAAGAGAAAACACATTTAGAAAGGAAATCGAAGGAAAAGGTTAGTGAGCCAACAATGCACTAGCTTAAAGGAACCTATTTAGAAAATAAAAAACAAACCTTTACAACCCCTTTAAAGATGACTATTCAGTGTCAAAGGCAAGGTATGTAAGAAATACATGGGGCTTCTCTAGAAAGATGGGTGGGGCACAAACATTGACTTGGTTTTTAAAAACAGCTGAAGTAAAACTGACCCAAAACCATTATCATTTATATTTACATTAAATGCACAGTGTGTTTTATAAATGCTCAAAATAAAAATATTATTAACCAAAAATGTACTTTCCCTTTAAATCTAATACTTGTTAAACTCATTGGAACATGTGTATTATTTTACAGAATATATACTATTCAGAAAATTAAGCATATAATTTACAAAAAATATGCAGCTGGTATTGTACTTGTTTATGCACCTGACGTAGATTATTCACAGCGCAGAACATAAGAATAGTTTACTGTAAATGTGACCTAAGAACCGGAAAATAAATACATTTAGGAAAGTACACAGTCGCTACTGTTATTCATGCACAGATATAAATCAATCCTAAAAACATGTTCTTAAAGTGAAACTCTAGCTTAAAAAAAAAAAAAACTACTCTTTATTGACATATCGGCAAATGCTGGTTTTGTACACTTCCAAAATTTTGAATAGAAACCATTGAAAACTGAAAAGAAAAAAAAAATGCAGGAAGGGTTTTATTTCAGAAGAGACCTTTCTATTAGTAAATTTCTAAAGATTAACAATAAGCCACCCATGTACAACCTTGGAATTCCTAGGTGCCGGGATGAATTAACTCTTGTGCGCATGGAAGTTAGGTAATCCCAACCTAGCCAAGCATGATGGCCAAGGCTGCCAAACATGGAAGAAGACTGGGAGAAGATGAAAGCATGGACCACGTGGGAGAGCGTGGATGTTACATCAGTGGTACAGAAGCAAGTAATGCCCACAAAGAAACAAAATAACTTGTCAAAATGTAAAATCAAATCCATTATACCACCAGAAATGATTTACAGATGGCAATGTAAAAATTGTGGAAATTGCACTTATGTAACGCTGCATAATTCTTTGTAAATATCTTCCCATGTGTTTCAGTCTCATTATTCGTTCACTGAACCCTACCCTCGCTTCATCGTTTATTTACAGTCTATTCTCATCAGTTCCTCCACTAGTTCCTCCTTCTGTGTAATGCTGAATGGACACCTGATGTTACACAAGAATAATAGTAAGTCAATCAAAGAAATCTTATTTTATGAAACCAATCTAATAGTAACTGACCTTTATATGTAATACCAAAAAACATCTATTTATATGATAGCTACACTGCATTATTTACATTTCACAGTCCCCATGTGGCAATTTATAGGGAATGGTATCATAGAACACAGTTTAACAATAATGGCAAAAAAAGTCAATACTAATCTAACACAAGAAGCAGATCAATCACTCATTCACACTGGTGTAGATGTAAATACACTATATTACCAAAAGTATTGGGACATCTGCCTTTACACGCACATGGACATTAATGGCATCCCAGTCATAGGGAGTCTGTAGGGTTCAATGTTGAGTTGGCCCACCCTTTGCAGCTATAACAACTTCAACTCTTCTGGGAAGGCTGTCTACAAGGTTTATGAGTGTGTCTACGGCCGCGTACACACAATCGGCTAGACCGATGAGAACGGTCTGATGAACCGTTTTCATCGGTCCAAACCAATCGCGTGTGGGCGCCATTGGTTATTTATCCATCGGTTAAAAAAAGCCAACTTGTTTTAAATTTAACCGATGGATTCCTAACCGATAGAAAAAGAACGATCGTTTGTAGGCATGTCCATTGGTTAAAAATCCACGCATGCTCAGAATCAAGTCGACGCAGGCTTGGAAGCATTGAACTTCGTTTTTTTCAGCACGTCGTTGTGTTTTACGTCAACGCGTTCTGACACGATTGTTTTTTTAACCAATAGCGTGTAGGCACGACTGACCATCAGTCAGCTTTATCGGTTAACCGATGAAAACGGTCCATCAGACCGTTTTCATCGGATGGACCGATCGTGTGTACAGGGCTTTAGGGAATGCCTGGATGCCTGGATACTTTCCTAAATGTACATAAAATAACTGAGTACTAAGATTTGTAGGTAAAGTTGATCCAGGGTAAATCCGATTGCCTCTCGGGGGATCAGGAAGGAATTATTTCCCCCGCTGTAGCAAATTGGATCATGCTCTGCTGGGGTTTTTTGCCTTCCTCTGGATCAACTGTGGGTATGGAGTTGGGTGTATAGGATTGTACTGTGTTTTTTATTTTGTTTTTTTATTTTTTGTGGTTGAACTGGATGGACTTGTGTCTTTTTTCAACCTGACTAACTATGTAACTATGAATGTTTGACCATTGTTCCAGAGGTGTATTTGTGAGGTCAGGCACTGATGTTGGATTAGAAGACCTGGCTTGCAGTCTCCGCTCTAATTCATCCCAAAGTTGTTCTATCGGGTTGAGGTCAGGACTCTATAAAGACCAGTCAAGTTCCTCCACCCCAAACTCACTCATCCATGTCTTTTTGGACTTTGCCTTATGCACTGGTCCAAATCATTTAGTGGAGGGAGGATTATGGTGTGGGTTGTTTTTCAGGGGTTGGGCTTGGCCCCTTAGTTCCAGTGAAGGAAACTTTTAAGGTGCCAACATACCAAGGCATTTTGGACAATTTCATGCTCGCAACTTTGTGGGAACAGTTTGGGGATGGCCCCCTCCTGTCCAACATGACTGTGTACCAGTGCACAAAACAAGGTCCAGAAAGACATGAATGACCAAGCTTGAGGTTGAGGAACTTGACTGGTCTGCACAGAGTCTTGACTTCAACTCGATAAAACACCTTTGGGATGAGTTATGCCCTGTACACATGATCAGTTCATCTGATGAAAACGGTCTGATGGATTTTTTCATCAGATATCCGATGAAGCTGACTGATGATCAGTCGTGCCTACACACCATCGGTTTAAAATCCGATCGCGTCCAACGCGGTGACGTAAAACACAAGGACGTGCTGAGAAAAATGAAGTTCCATTCTTCCGAGCATGCGTCGACTTGATTCTGAGGCCTCGTACACACGGCCGAGGAACTCGACGTGCCAAACACATCGAGTTCCTCGGCCAGTTCAGCACTGAAGCCGCCGAGGAGCTCGGCGGGGCGAGAGCTCCCATAGAACAACGAGGAAATAGAGAACATGTTCTCTATTTCCTCGTCAAGCTCCTCGTCGGCTTCCTCGGCCGAAAGTGTACACACGACCAGTTTCCTCGGCAGAATTCAACCAGAAACTCGGTCGGAAGCTGAATTCTGCCGAGGAAACTGGTCGTGTGTACGAGGCCTCAGAGTGCATGGATTTTTAACCGATGGACGTACCCACAGACAATCGTTTTTTTTCTATAGGCTTTTTAACCATCAGATAATTTTAAAACAAGTTCCTAGTTTTTTGACTGATGGATAAAAAACCAATGGGGCCCACACACGATCCGTTAGTCTGATGAAAACGGTCCATCAGACCGTTTTCATCAGACGAACTGATCGTGTGTACAGGGCATTAGAGTGGAGACTGTGACCCAGGCCTTCTTGTCTATATTGAAGAATGGTCAAACATTCCCATAGACATACTCCTAAACCTTGTGGACAGCCTTCCCAGAAGAGTTGAAGCTGGTATAGCTGCAGAGGGTGGGCCAATTCAATATTGAACCCTACGGACTAAGACTGGGATGCCATTAAAGTTCATGTGAGTTTAAAGGCAGACGTCCCAATACATTTGGTAATCTAGTATATGTCTGACCATTAAAAAAAAAAAAAAATGCATACCTGTAAATGTTCAGTTATTGGTATCTGAGCTAAACTACTGTTTAAAGAGAGTTTGACTGCAGGTACACTTCATACAAATTTTTGGACGATCCTTACATTGTGCATGTTTTGTATGACGTGCAGCACTCCCCTGACCCCTGGAGGCATGGTGGGACCCCCAGAGACAGGGTGAGCAAATATTTCACCTCATATGTGAGTCTCTTAGGTGGGATGGGACAGAAGGTCGCCAGTCACTTTTAGATAAAACAAAAGGGGGTTTATTATTCACAGTTGAATGGGAGAGAGGGTTAGGGTTGGGGATAGACATGTGATACATTTATTTACAATTGAAATTCGGATAACATTTTCAGTATTTAGAGATTTGGATGTATCAGAATCTCCGAATCACAATAGTAAGGAATGTCAACGAATCAGAAAAAAAATATAACGAAACAACAAATTCATTTGTATACTTTTGTTTCATTTGTTTGCAACTTCAGAGGGCTTTGTAAGTTCAATAATATGTGTCACACTCTGTATTATTATAATTGGCCAAAGTCACAAGCAAGTGGCATTGAAGTCTCAAGGAAGTCACATAAAAGTTACAAGCAAGTCACATCGAAGACGAAAGCAAGTCACAATGCAAAGTCGCACCCCAGATGATATCCAATAGGACGAAACACGTCGGGTGTTGCTTGTGAGCCATTGCAGCCTCTTTATGATGCATGTAAAATTCAAAGATGCATCAGAAAGTGGACTTATGCAAGTGTACATCTGATTTTACAATAAAACGCTTTTATACAGTTTTACACTATGTGTGGCCGTTTATTCCCAACATACATTTCGAGAGCCGCCCCCCTTTCTGATGTTTGCTGTCCATTGGGAGTCTGTGTATTTAAAGTGGAACCTCTTTATTCAACTGGTGATGGGGTGTATACAGACCATCCATTCTATACAGCTGGACCAGGTTCAGGTATTACCTCACATATGCTTGGTTGACTCATTACAAACCAGTATTTGAGTCCACAATTTCTGGTAAGCGTGCCCCTTTTACTCCTTGTAGGTGGATTGCCCAAACCAGTGACCAGTGTTTTTTGTGCCTTCACATGGGTATCTTCATCTTCACTTAAGGATTTCAACTTCTTGGTGGACTATTTTTTCATTATTCATTATCCATAATTCATTTTTTCACTTTGAATGGAATTTTAACTTTGGAGTCATTTAATGTTATACATTTATTAGCATTTTTGCTTTTTTTGATGATAGCATGTTATTCACATTTGAATTTACTGTTGCATTTCACGTTTTGCTAATTGTGTGCATAGTAACTGTTTTTCATTTCACATTTATTGCAATAATACTTGCTCATTATACGGTATTATCATCTGTTTTACCATAAGCGCTGCACTAATATCTTATTTATTTGTTTACACAATTTGTCTAGTGAGTGCCAGCTGCTTTTCATTCAACTCAAAGCGCAGTTTTAAATTTTCCAAAGTCGTATTAGAAACACTGGGCCAGATTCACGTAGAAGTGTGGCGGCGTAACGTATCGTAGATACGTTACACCGCCGCAAGTTTTCATCGCAAGTGCCTGATTCACAAAGCACTAGCAATGAAAACCTACGCTGGCGGCCTCCGGCGTAAGCCCGCGTAATTTAAAGGGGCGTGTGCCATTTAAATTAGGCGCGCTCCCGCGCCGGACCTACTGCACATGCTCCGTTTCGAAATTCCCGCCGTGCTTTGCGCGAAGTGACGTCATTTTTTCGAACAGCGACGTGCGTAGCGTACTTTCGTATTCCCGGACGTCTTTTACACAAACGACGTTGATTTTTAAATTTCGACGCGGGAACGACGGCACATACGTGTGCTGTGTAAAGTTAGGGCACCCAAAACGACGACTAAATTTGGGACGGGAAACTAGACTAGCAGCGACGTAGCGAACGCGAAAAACCGTTGTGGATTGCCGTAACTCCTAATTTGCATACCCGACGCTGGTTTACGACGCAAACTCCCCCCAGCGGCGGCCGCGGTACTGCATCCTAAGATCCGACAGTGTAAAACAATTACACCTGTCGGATCTTAGGGCTATCTATGCGTAACTGATTCTATGAATCAGTCGCATAGATACTCTGAGAGATACGACGGAGTATCTCAGATACGACGGAGTATCTCCTTTGTGAATCTGGGCCACAAGGAATGAATCTTCCGAAATAATTTCCGAAAGTATGAATGGAACAACGAATACACAAAGCAAATCTGAATATACAAAACGTATTATGAAAATGAATCATATTAATGTAACAAACATGACAAAACAAAATGATTGTCCTAACGAAGGAATCTGAAATAAAACAAAACACATATTTGGTCAAACACATGTCTAGTGCTCAGATCTAGACAGAACTCCGACACTCCATAAGCACAACACAAGGATAAGAGTCCTCAAGTTAGGACTGACTTTCCTGTGGTAGAATTTCTAGCAATCAGCAAAGACTACAGAAGGTTCCATCTTCAGCAGTAGAGTCAGCCAGCCTCCATGGGACTCCATCCTGCCTCCAGTAAAGATGAGCAGCACCAGGCCTCATTACTTCCCAGGCCCTCATCCGCCTAGGCAAGTCCAAATCAGCAGCTCCATCATGCACATCCTCCCCTGGCCACAGCCAGGAAGGAAGAGAGCTTGCATCAGCCAGAAACTCCTGGTGGTGGTCTGGGAAAATATGAAAATTCATAATTTACACCTACTGTTATGTTTCTCAATAATACCAGAGGTGACAGCGCCACCTACTGACAGAGGGAGAACTGACAGCCAGGCTGAATTTTGGGGAATCTGAACAAACCAAAGAACACAAACTAGCATTGGCTAGCTACAACCATGCAGGACTAAATGTAGACTTAAAGGGTCACTGAAGGAATTTTTTTGCTAAAATGACTGTTTACAGGGTATAGAGACATAATAGTTAACTGATTCCTTTTAAAAATGATTATAAATGGATAAAAACCAATCATATAATGTACCTGCGGTTTAGTTTCATTTTTGCTGTTGTTTCCTGGTTCTCTGATGTACAGAGACAAAGAGCCAATAGAGGGCAGTGATGCTTTGTAAAACGAAACTGGATTGGTGCTGACACACAGTAATCACACCTCCTTGATTAGTCACCACAGTGAGAAATCTCCCAGTACTGTGGTGATCAGGAAACAGACAAGCAGGAAGTGTCCAGAACAGAGAGAAATTACATCAAAACAACATCAAAGCAAAAACGAACAATGAGGACATTAAACCAGGACTGCAGTAAGGTAAAGGAAGCTATTTAGCTAAAAAAAATGTTTCCTTTAGTGACCCTTTAAGGCGCGGTGGCTACAGATGTTACATTATCTCCAGGTAAATCTAAATCTATTCCAAACCTCTTGGGAGCCCCTGTCTTTTTTTACTTACCTTTCCTGTCTGAAGAAAATTTTCTTTGAAGTCTGGCTGATGTCATTACCTGATTTCCAGATCTTCGGCTTCCAGAAGCACAGGAAGAAAGGGTCTGCAGGGCTATGCTTCATAGACACGCCTTGCAGAACTAATGTGTGGGTGCATTGAGTAGATTGGCCTTCACTAGTTAGCAAGTGTAGGTAAAGCCTTCCAATTACCTTCTTTTCGTTGATCCCTTTTGGTCTGTTAAATATATCATTAAAAACATTCTTTTGAAAAAAGGTACCTGTTAACCATGTGGAAATCCTGAGCTGCCCTATGTTCTGTGCACATTTCCTGTGTTATCTCAGGTAATTCTACCAGTTCTTATCTCACAGTCACATTACAGAACAACTAGACCCAATTATGTGGGGAAGAGAAGAATGGGTGGGATTCAGTAGTTTAAAGCCTAAGTTTAGTTAAAAAAATAAAAAAAAGGAATGTGACCTAATATCCATTTGATGTTGAAATCTTCCTCCTCTGATGCCCCCATTAATCTTCCAGTGCAGTGGGGGTTAATCGAGCTGAGGGTGGGATAAAGGGTGGGAATAGTGGGGCGCGCTTGATAAGTGCCTGTCACAGCTCCCTCAGTTCTATAAACCCAAAATATTGAGACCGTAAAGGTTTGAGATTTCAAGGACTGCAGGAGCCAGCAGCACAAGAGACACATCAAATTAACAGTAAGTAATGTTCCTTGTGCTCTTTTTTTTTAAAACCAAACTTAGGCTGTAGGCAGATGCAGTCTATTTTTTCCCCTGTAGATGGTGCTTACCCATAGCAGCAATGCAGGAGAACGAGGTAGTTGAGAGGAGCCTTCTTCCTCTATGATCTCCTTGATTACAGAAAAGCAGCAACTGATTGGATGCTGGTGTCCCATGTAACTTGGCAGACACCTTTAGTCAAGCAGAGTCTATTTAGGACCCTAGCTCCCTGGAATTGGCACACATTTCACGTGTGGATAGAGTAGGGACAGGTTACTCATCTATCAGTTACAGTGCTTAGCCTCAGGGAGAGGTCCAGATGAGTAGGAAAAGTGCAGGGGCATGCCATCATTCCGTGAAGCCTCCCCACTTGGGTACAAACTAGCCAGGCCGCATTACACCCCTCGAGAGAGACGCTGTTGGCATATCTGGGACCTATTGCTGCTACTCATCGCTGAATAACCCATGAGTGTGCCTGGTTGGGTTGTCTTCCCGCCATGTTTGTTGTGCGTCACTGAACTTCAACTTTAATACAGTTCTGTTCCTTGCAACCGGACTCTGAGGCCCAGATTCTCAAAGGAGATACGACGGTGTATCTCCAGATACGCCGTCGTATCTCTGAGTCTGAGCTGTCGTATCTATGCGCCTGATTCTTAGAATCAGTTACGCATAGATTTGTATTAGATTCGACCGGCGTATTTACGCAGGCCGCGAGGAGCGTGTACGCTGATTTACGCCTAGAAATATGTAAATCAGCTAGATACGCGAATTCACGAACGTACGCCAGGCCGACGCAGTACAGATACGCCGTTTACGTTAGGCTTTTCCCAGCGTAAAGTTACCCCTGCTATATGAGGCGTAGATGCTGCGTACCAATGTTAAGTATGGACGTCGTTCCCGCGTCGAATTTTTAAAATTTTACGTTGTTTGCGTAAACCGTTCGCGAATAGGGCTGGGCATCATTTACGTTCACGTCGAAAGCATTGGCTTCTTGCAGGTTAATTTGGAGCATGCGCACTGGGATACTTTCACGGATGGCACATGCGACGTTCGTAAAAAGTGTAATTTACGTGGGGTCACATAAAATTTTACATAACACACGCCCACATCTACCACATTTGAATTAGGCGGGCATACGCCGGCCTATTAACGCTACGCCGCCGCAACTTTCATTTGAGAATACGGCACTTGCCTGTAACGTAAATAGGATACATTACGCCCACACAATAATACGCCATTCTACGTGAATCCGGGCCCGAGTGTCTAACTACCACCGCACCACGCTGCAGCTACCCAAAAGGCTTTAACAAGCGTTAACTAGGCAGGGCTGACACCAATCCTTGCAGTTTTAGTCCACAAAAAGGCATGTGGAAGTTATAAGCTGAGTGCATTTCTGGCATATCAACAAGTCTTTTCCTGCATTTGCAGAGCCTCTAAGGCAGTGGTTCTGAACTCCTGTCCTCAGGAGGACAGGAGTCCGGTGGACCGTTTCCAGCGGAGATCCCCTCTTCTGTACGAGGCCTTAGTCGAATCCAGGAAGATTTCGCACAGTAAGTTACGGCGCCGTAGTGTATGTCTCGCCGCGTAGTTCAAATTGGGCGGGTAGGGGGCGTGATTCATTTAAATGAAGTGCGTCCCCGCGCCGATCGAACTGCGCATGCTCCGTTTTGAAATCTCCCGCCGTGCTTTGCGCGAAATGACGTCGCACCAACGTCATTTTTTGAACTTAGACGTGAGTTACATCCTTTCCTATTCACGGGCGACTTACGCAAAAAAAAAAAAATTCAAATTCGACGCGGGAACGACGGCCATACTTTAACATGGCAAGTCTATCTATACGCCACAAAATAGCAGCTTTAACTATACGCCGGGAAAAGCCGACTAGCGACGACGTAAGAGAATGCAACGGCCGCGCGTTAAAGCTAATTAGCATACCCAACGCGGAAAACGACGCAAACTCCACCCAGCGGGCGCCGAAGTATTGCACCTACGATCCGAAGGCGTACGCCTGTCGGATCGAAGCCAGAAGCCGTCGTATCTTGGTTTGAGGATTCAAACTAAAGATACGACGCGGTAAATTTGAAAGTACGCCGGTGTATCAGTAGATACGCTGGCGTACTTGCTGTGTGAATCTGGCCCAATGTTTTTCTCTTATTAGAAACATTTACACTGTATATTTACTTAGCACATACTGTATATTCTTTGATATGGTGGTCCAATGACCACAGAGTTGAGCAACAGACCGGCCTATAATGATCTGAACAAGGCAAACTGGTTGTTGGAATTGGCAGCCGTACCTGGATTTACCCAATTGCAATCCTTATGCCGCGTACACACGACCGTTTTTCGGGTTGTAAAAAATGAAGTTTTTCAGGCTCTAGAAAAAACAAAGTTTTTTTCAACCCGATCATTAAAACGGCCTTGCCTACACACGATCATAAAAAAAAATGCTCTAGCAAAGCGCGGTGATGTACAACACGTACGACGGCACTATAAAGGAGAAGTTCCATTCGGATGACGCCACCCTTTGGGCTGCTTTAGCTGATTTTGTGTTAGTAAAAGACGATTTGCGCTTTTCTGTCTGTTACAGCGTGATGAATGTGCTTACTCCATTACAAACGGTAGTTTTACCAGAACGAGAAGCCCACACACGACCATTTTTTACAACCCGAAAAACGACAACATTAAAAACGTTGTTAAAAAATAGAGCATGTTCACATTTTTTTTGCCCATTTTTCAGAACCCGAAAAATGCTCTGAAACCCACACACGATCGTTTTTAATGACATAAAAAAAAAACTGAATTTTTTACAACCGTGTGTACGCGGCATTAGACTGTATAAACAACTTGGACTTCAAGTAGCTACAAAAAGCAGTTGCAGCAATAAGTTTGGTACCATTTTTTTTAATAGGCTCTAAGCCAGGGATATCAAACTCAAATTACCTGAGGGCCACAAGACAAGTTTTCATATACCATGGGGGGCCGCATGAAAATTTTCAAACTTCAAAAACAACAGTACTGGTGTCAGCGAACACATTATTAACCCCCAGCACTGGTTTCAGCGAGCGCATTATTACCACCAGCACTGGTGTAAGTCAGGGTTTGACAAATTTGCTTGGAATCTAGGAGCCAGCTAAAATAGTTAGGAGCCAGAAAACGCACCCCGTCCCAACGAGCTTGCGCGCAGAAGCGAACACGCGAGCAGCGCCCGCATATGTAAACGGTGTTCAAACCACACATGTGAGGTATCGCCGCGATTGGTAGAGCGAGAGCAATAATTATAGCACTAGACCTCCTCTGTAACTTAAAACATGCAACCTGTAGATTTTTTTAAACGTCGCCTATGAAGATTTTAAAGGGTAAAAAAGTTTGTCGGCATTCCACAAGCGGACGCAATTTTGAAGCGTGACATGTTGGGTATGAATTTACTCGGCGTAACATTATCTTTCATAATATTAAAAAAAATGGGGATAACTTCACTGTTGTCTTATTTTTTAATTAAAAAAAGTGTAATTTTTTCCCAAAAAAGTGCGCTTGTAAGACCGCTGCGCAAATAAGGCGTAACAGAAAGTATTGCAACGATCGCCATTTTATTCTCTAGGGTGTTAGGATAAAAAATACATATAATGTTTGGGGGTTCTAATTAGAGGGAAGAAGATGGCAGTGAAAATAGTGTAAAATGACATTAGAATTGCTGTTTAACTTGTAATGCTTAACTTGTAATACCAACGGCCACCACCAGATGACGCCAGCTCACATCTGGTGGTAATAACTTGTAATACCAACGGCTCACCACCAGATGGCGCCAGCTCACAAAAAAAAAACATATTTTTTTTCCTCTTTGCTTCCCCCACTTCCGCCCTGCCTGCGGGCCATTTATAACTGGTCCGCGGGTCGCAAATGGCCCACGGGCCGGTACTTTGAGACCACTGCTCTAAGCTTTACAAACATTTGCCATTTCAGTGACAGTATTTGGAGTCTATGGGGAAGGACAAAGGAGTCAAAGGAGAAGTTATGGTGGGTTTTAAATGGATGGAAATGGCTCCTGAGGGTTGGTGGTGCTCCCTTTAAAAAAAAAAAAAAAAAAAAAAACAATTTTCAATTGTTTTTTAAATATGTGTTAAGCCTTTATCATCAATGATGAGAAGAAATCCTTCACTACCCTTCTACAAAAAAGGTGCATTATAGATCTCTGAGTCTCTGTTGGAGAGATTCTGCCCACTTCCTTTCCTAATGAGCACTGTCGTGAAATTTTCACAGATATAACAATAAAAACCTGACAGATGTCCTAACTTTTCCCCATTATATCCAATATTAAACCAGAATTTGTAGATAAAATTTTACAGCATAAAAAAAAGATCTATATCAGATAAGCATATTTAGGGCAAATTTTAAGACCTGTGAAGCTAAACTCTGTGAAAATAATTAGAAAAAGCAATAAATGCCCATATTTAGGCTGCTTGAATTATTTTTTTGCTACAATTCTAAATATAATTTTGCCTTCCTCCATTCCAGGGCCAAGCTGCACTCTGTGATCACTTTCATATGCTACTTTTATAATTCTTACATCTCTGCCTATCTGTAGCCATGTAGCAAATGTATTCTGCATAATTTGCTTGTTTCTGTATTTCAGAATAAAAAAAATAGCCTGGTATATGTTTGAAAAAAAAATTAAAAGACAGTGTCTTACAATGAAGAAAATGCCTTGTTTTAATCTTGTGGAAATGAAATGATTGGAAAGTAGGTGGGGGTGGAAAAGAAAAAAAAAGAAAAAAAAAAGAAGGCATATTTAAAAATTCTGATCAGGTTTGCCTGGTGTCTGCAGGAAGAATGCCTAATGGGTATATTTCCACTCTCTCAGCAGGATAATTCTTTGCATGAACCAGCTCCCAGGAGACACTGTTGTGTGCTCTCTCCCTGCAACAAAGTTGAAACAGCCGACTCACTGAAAAAATACTGTCTGTAGCGATTTCTGTAAAGTAAAATATTTCCTGCTTTTGGTAATTAGAAAGTTGTTTACCTATCTATCAGCTTATATACAGTATGTATATATACTGACACATATGCAAACACAACCGTGCACACACATATATGTATAAAAAGAGAGAAAGTGAGACAGTTTTCACCTATAGGTAAACTCTGGTATTGCAGGACAACTGTAAAATACTTTGGGCCAGATTCTCAAAGGCGTTACGATGGCGCAACACCATTAGCGCCGTCGTAACTCCTCATCTGGCCCCGGGTATCTATGCGACTGATTCTTAGAATCAGTTGCGCATAGATACCCATTAGATCTGACATGCGTAAGGCTGTTACCTTGTCAGATCTTAAAAGTAATTTTTTTTCCCGCCGCTAGGTGTCGCATCGTCGTTTTCCCCGTCGTCTATGCAAATGAGGTAAGTACGCGAGATTCCCGAACCTACGCGCGTCCGACGCTGAGAATTTACGTTGTTTCCGTAGCGTACGCGACGCGTAAGGTTGCCCCTGCTATTAGCAGGGGCAACCAATGTTAACTATGGCCGTCGTTCCCGCGTCAAAGTTTAAAAAAAATACGTCGTTTGCGTAAGACGTCCGTGAATGGCGCTGGACGCCATTTACGTAAACGTCTAAGCAAATGACGTTGGGGCGACGTCATTTAGCGCAATGCACGTCGGGTAATTTACCCGACGGAGCATGTGCAGTACGCTCGGCGCGGGAGCGCGCCTAATTTAAATGGTGCCCGCCCCATTTGAATTGGGCGGGCTTGCGCCGAGCGAATTAACGATACACCGCCGCAAGTTTACAGGTAAGTGTTCTGAGAATCAGGATGTAAACCTGTAAACCTGCGGCGGTGTAGCGTACAGCACATACATTACGCTGCCCAGGAGCAACGTTAATGTATGAGAATCTGGCCCTATGCTTCTACAAATCTTTCAAAAAGGACCCCCAGCCAGTAGGGACCAGGGCCGGACTGGGAGTAAAAACCAGCCCTGGAAAAAATGTCATACCAGCCCCATAGAATTTTTATACCAGCCCAACAGCATAACGTCATTATTTTCTTGTTCATAAAAGGGAAAATCATGCATTAAAGCACATTTGAAGAGTGTATTATATATAGATAAGACAGATCTGAAAGCACATAGGGCTAGGGATATATAACAGCAAATTACAGTTAAAAGTGGAGAAATTATTAAGGGGGGCACCTTACATCAATGACCCCCCACCCCAGACTGGCCTGGCGGCGCTGTCATTGACCACCTCTCAGGAGCACCATGCAGGGATCAGTCAGTCGGCTCCTGGTTGATGGCTCTGGTTTTCCTATTGTCTCCTCTCCACAGTCCACACACGTCTGACATCTCCCATGACTCCCATCCCAGCAGTGCTCCCACTGTTGACTCCTCTCCAGACTACAGACATGATATAAAACAAGAGTCGGTCAGAGGTTGCAGACATGATACAGAATATGTCAGAGGCAGCGGGCATGATACAGGAGATGTCAGAGGCTGTGGGCATGATACAGGAGATGTCAGAGGCTGCGGGCATGATAAAGGAGATGTCAGAGGCTGCAGGCATGATACAGGAGATGTCAGAGGCAGCGGGCATGATACAGGAGATGTCAGAGGCTGCAGGCATGATACAGGAGATGTCAGAGGCTGCGGGCATGATACAGGAGATGTCAGAGGCTGTGGGCATGATACAGGAGATGTCAGAGGCTGCGGGCATGATACAGGAGATGTCAGAGGTTGCAGACATGATACAGAAGATGTCAGAGGCTGTGGGCATGATACAGGAGATGTTGGAGGCTGCGGGCATGATACAGGAGATGTCAGAGGCTGTGGGCATGGTACAGGAGATGTCAGAGGCTGTGAGCATGATACAGGAGATGTCAGAGGCAGAGGGCATGGTACAGGAGATTTCAGAGGCAGAGGGCATGGTACAGGAGATGTCAGAGGCAGAGGGCATGGTACAGGAGATGTCAGAGGCAGAGGGCATGGTACAGGAGATGTCAGAGGCAGAGGGCATGGTACAGGAGGAGATGTCAAAATGGCAGAGGCTGCGGGCATGGTACAGGAGATGTCAGAGGCTTCAGGCATGGTACAGAAGATGCCAGAGGTTGTGGGAATAGTACAGGAGATAGTTAGAGCCTGAGGACATGATAATAAAGATGGTAAGATATGTAGACATGATACAGGAGATGGTCAGAGACTGCAGATATGGTACAAGAGATCAATCAGCCTCAACAGTGACCATCAAATGCAGCCTCACTGTACCCATCATTGCAGCCTGACCGTGCCAATCATTGTAGCCTCACTGTACCCATCATTGCAACCTCACAGTGCCCATCATTGCAGCCTGACCGTACCCATCATTGCAGTCTGACCGTGCCCATCATTGCAGCCTGACCGTGCCCATCATTGCAGCCTGACCGTGCCCATCATTGCAGCCGGACTGTGCCCATAATGCAATCTCACTGTGCCCATAATGCAGTCTCACCGTGCCCATAATCACAGCCTCACAGTGCCCAAAATCTCAGCCTTACCGTGCCCATAATGCAGTCTCACCCTGCCCATAATGCAGTTTCACCGTGCCCATAATCACAGCCTCACTGCAGTCAGTGCCTGTGCCCAGAGGTGTAACTAGAAACTTTCAGGGCCCCCAAGAAACCATGAAGGAACCATAAAGGACCCCTGGGAACCTTTCTAATGCTCCTGGTGTCCTTTTCTCCATCACGGGGCCCTTGATTATGGTCCTGCAGCAGGACCCCTTTTACACATTTGAACTGATTGGACTACCCATTGTTTTGTATGCGGAGGCGGTTGTAAAAAGACATGTCCATTTACACCTGCCTGCATCCACTCCAATGAAAAAAGATTCCCCATCCGTCTAGCAGATTGGATGACAGTCAGACCGGTCCATAGAGAACAACAGTCTGTGACCGTGTCCACTATGCACAAGTGGAGCAGACACGGACCTGTCATCCACCTGCTCAGCAGGGATCAGCCGAGAGTTCCCCCACTGAGCAGGTGGATTTGCTTGGCAGAGTCTACCCATGTGAAGGGGCTCTGAGGACTGTAATATAAAGGGAAACCGATGTAAGGGCCAGTTCACACCAGACGCACTACCGTACAGTTTTGTGCACATTTTTACTGCGCTAAAAATCCATGCACAATGTTTTCCATGTATTTCAATGGCTCTAGTTGGCTCTAGTTCACACTATGCAGTTTCCGTGGAAAGAAACTGACCGAAAACTGACTGCATGGTGTGAACTAGAGCCAAATAGAGCCATTGAAATGCATGTATTTTGTGCATAAAAAAAAGCACACGAAACTGAACGGAACTGCGTCTGGAGTGAACTGGTCCAAAGAGGTACTCTTGGTATCCTGATGTAAGGGGTTTCTGATCACCAAAGCCCCCACATACATCAGAGTCACCCTTTAAATCACAGTCCACAGAGCTCTCCCTTACATAAGTGTGCTCAGAGGCTGGCGAGATGAGAGGAAGTATTTCCCTTACTATAGATGAAGGCTTGGGCCCTGGATTGGTCAGCAAACAATGCCTACTAGCCTGTGCTATGCATTAACATAGGCTGGTAGAGCATGCTGGGGCTTGTAGTACACCACACTATGGAAACCCTAGTGGGCTGCTGTGTTGGTTGATCAGTTCACCCCCAATGACTGACCCACCTGTGTGCTGCTTTCTTTTCAATCACTGAGAAGTCTCATTAGGAAGCAAGGATTTTAGCTGACCTGGAGAGCTGTGGATCCTCTGTGGGGGGTTGCAGGCAGCATCCATAATACAAGCTCTCCTTTCCTCCACTATCTACCTACTGCTGCTAGAGTTTCTCTTTGCATGGAGGAGCTGCCGAGGATTGGAATGTGGGAGGGGAGGGGCCGCAGGGACACACACGAGGGGGGTGAGAGGAGAAGAGCCTGCTATCTGTATCTTTTTTTTCTCTCTCTCCTGTCCGACGTCCGTGCGAGGAGGGGGGGGGCTGTCAGTGCGGGGTTTGCAGTGTTGTGACAGAGAATGTAATAGGCACTCTGCTCATAACTAAAGCCACATTACTAGCTTTTGCCCCCTCCCCCCCTACAGCAGGCATGATCTGGTCTAGGAGGAGGAGGGGGGGGGACTTTTCAAACAGCAGTGCAGCCACACAACAGGAGATGCCTGCTGACTCTGTGTGACGTGTAGTGGAGGAGGAGGGAGCGAAGCACTGCACAGCAGCCACAGCTTAGCCCAAAGCAGCCTCAGGGCAGGCAGCCTACCGGGAGATGTCCCGGGATCCCGGTAGGCCAGTCCGGCCCTGGTAGGGACTCTTCAAATAGGGCTCTAATGAAATGAAAGATATGAATTTTTACCAGGAATTCCATCACTGATCTATTCTGAAAAGTCTTTTATGATCTTGTTTAGAAAATCACATGACCAACAAAGAACAATAAAGAAGATAGTTTATTTTTATTTTTTGCTACCCATATCCCTATCAATGTAGTTACTCCTCATTTTCTGTGCCGGAGATACAATAGGAAGTGAGAGGAACATTCTCAAAAGTTAGGAGAAATACCCTCTTAGACAGTTTACACCAGAAAAAGTGTCCTTATTGGAACATTTCCCCTTAAAGGAGAAGTAGGACCAAAGTTCTTTTCCTACTTCTCCTATGGATCACAGGAGTGCACTTCGTTCTACAACCCATTTTTAGCCAACCACGGGTAAAGTCCAGCCTTTAGGCTCTGCCCCTCTTTCAAAGCCTGGTGTTCAAGTGAGTACCTGAAGATCGAGCGATCAGCGATTTTTTATTTTATTTCCGAAGTTCTCTTTTAAAGTGTTCCAGTGACAATTGTAAAATTTTGAATTTCCTATCACATTTGTCCTAAAGACAATGGGCACAAGGACATTTATAGAGTTTAAATCCTTTCAACTGGGGAGGGAGGAGCCTGCTGATGGTGCCAGCAGTATTGCTTTCACGGGTGTTAGAATGGGTAAAAAATAACAAAGAAAAAAGATGGGTGGAATTGGAAAACACTATTTGTAATGATAAATGTGAATAGGTCTCTCGCGCTACTGTGAATAGATAGTGAATGTGAATAATACAGAAAAAATGATAAAAAACTCAAAAGCTGCAAAATCTAAGTATTTACCATACACAGAATCAAATATATATACAAAGGTGATCTTGCGCTAAAGAAAAATATCACTACAAATAACACCCTATTACAGAAGGTGATAAAAATGTGTAATAAATAAACGTGCAAATAACGAAATGCTATAGAAATGTAGGTGAAAAGCAGGGGTGAAAGCAATCAATGTAAATTGTCTCTCTGTTAAAAAGAATAATAAAAGAGTCTCTGTGATAGCTAAAATAGCTATAATATATGGACAGATAATCCAAGTGAAAAAACTTGTTGAAATAAAGCCTTCTTATGAAATAGGTCCATTTAGGAGTTTCCACAGTAGAAAAGGTGAATGATATAAGTGATCCACACACTAGTCTCCCAGAACTCTCACCTCAATATAAGTAGCAATTCACATAGATAGAACATGTATGTGATCCAGCCTCGAGCTATGTTTTCTCCAAACCCTCTCTACTATTTTCTCCAACTCTGTGGTGGCTCTGGCTATCAGGTACCGCTATTCCTGTAGGTGGCCGATTTCTTTCACTAAAGCTATCACCATAAGCTCCAAAATATGGGGTGTAGGAATAGGGGAGAAAGAGAAGAAGAGACCTCCAATAGTGTAGTAATTTAATTTTTTTTTAGAAACAACTTTATTGGGCGCTATACGGGTGGACTATTACATGGAAAAACATTAAAACAAGCAAACAATAAAATTGCGGCATTTCCAGTGCCTCCTTACGTCTCTTCCAGTCTACGTCTGCCTCTCGCACTCCCTACGCCATTACGTCACACCCCGTGACTTCTTTACATGGTCCCTCTCCTCTTTAGTCCAGAGGACATGGCACCCTTGGTTACCAAAAAGAATGTCAAATTTCGATTCGCCTGACCACAAAACAGTTTTCCACTTTGAAACCGGCTCCTTCTTTGCATGATAGCGCTTTACCTTGCATTTTTAATGGCATGGTGATCTGTGTTCACAGACAATTGTAGCATTGCCCCCATAGGGATTGGTGTTTGTAGACTTCCCTGGGCCTTCTCCTTATTATCTTGCAGCCAGTTACTAGAGATTTTCACAAGACCACCCATATTCTTAGCCGCTGATTATCCAATAATCAATTCAGAGTTTTTGTTTTGTTTTTGGTATTTATTGTTGGAACTTGGATGGGAGAAGGAAATAGTGAGATACTTCAAATGGAACTATTTACAGATAAGAACTCTTACTACCAGGTTAGCTGTGGTAGCAGATTCTTTGCTATGCCATGCAAAGCTTGTATGGAATAAATAAGTCCTTTGCTTGCTCTGGCAGCAGAATTGATGAAACTGTTCTGACTTCAGGACACTCACTAGAATCCCCTGGCTGACCTTGGGTGTGTGTGTGACAATTCCACCAGGACTTCTATCTGGCCCTTTGCTGAAAAAATCAGTTTGTACATTGAATGTATGTGGTGGTACTAATCTTTTCATATCTACAGCTTGTATTATTTCCTTAGGCCCCGTACACACGGTCGGACAAAACCGATGAGAATGGTCCGACGGACCGTTTTCATCGGTTCACCGCTGAAGTGGCCTGATGGTCTGATGTGTGTACACACCATCAGTTCAAAATCCGATCGGGTCAGAACGCGGTGATGTAAAACACACGACGTGCTGAAAAAAACGAAGTTCAATGCTTCCAAGCATGCGTCGACTTGATTCTGAGCATGCGCGGGTTTTGAACTGATGCTTTTCTGTACTAACCATCGGTTTGGTCCGATGGGGCAGCGGTCCATCGATTCGGTTTTGAAGCATGGTTTAAAATGTTGTACCGAAGGAAAACAGACCGATGGCCTATACACACGGTCGGTTTGGTCCGATGAAACTGAACTTCGGTTCATTCTCATCGGTTCGGTCCGACCGTGTGTACGGGGCCTTACTGGTGTGCCTCTATATTCTTATGGTTAATGGTATATACTGGTTGCAGTAGTTCCTATGCTTGCAAATACTTGTCCTGGGTGGAGGCACTGCCAACTTTATTATTAATCCCACTCTTGAACTTGGTGAAGGTTCATATTCTCTTATTTGCCTACAGGTTTAATGAACTACACTGTTTGGGGAGGGCCATTTCTCATAACCACCTTAAAAAAGGGGCTACATATGTGAAAAACACGATACATGCTTTTTTTTTTTAGCATTTCTGTGATTCTGTTTAGCACATGTAAATGCACAAAAATAAAAACAAATTGAAGGCATACTGAGCTGTAACTTTTTTTTTTAAGGGTTCATGCACAAGGACTTTTAATGGCTTTTTGTATGGCTAGCGTAAATTTTCCAGTGCTTTTTTGCACCCGGGGATCCACACGTGCTGCATACAGCCTGCCATACAAGTGAATGGCTTTACACATCAGCATTTACCCATTCATGCACGCACAACGTATTTTCCGAAGTCAAAACTCCCATGTTCAGGAGATATGTCAGGTGTGCATGCACGGATAAACACTGATGCCATTCACTTTTATGCCAGGCTGTGCACACCACATGTGGCTCCGGAAAGTACCATCAATTTAAATCTAGACATAAAAATTGCTTATAAAAGTCTTTGTGCATGAACCCTAAGGCATCTGACATCTGGCTATTAGCTATTTTCCATTTGCATTTCATGCAAGCTCAATACTGGCTAAAGTGCTTACTGATATAATATAAACTGACTGTAAAAATTCAATGTAATTAAAAGAGGCCATAATGAATGCCCAAGCATGAATGTTTTAGTCAAGCTTTCAAATGTACATTATTGTTGCTGCCTGGTGTACATATGTTTTGAAGCTACTTCTCTTTTGGTGCATGTGCATATCGTACCACAGGGAGCAATTGTCATGCTTGTCAGAATATATCTTTTTTTTGTGTTTTAATGCATTACCAAGCTCATCTTGTCATTTTAAATGCCAATAAGTAAAGTAAGTAAATCAGGCCCAATGTCTTGAACCATAAACTTGTATTGGTAGAAAATGCTACTCATAATATTATCTTGTTTTTTTTTTTTACTATGATCTTATTGCACATTCCTTTTACATTGCATGTCATATACATTTTTAAAATAAAGATTCTGAAAAAAAAAAAAACAAGAAAAATATACATGAATAAATTATGGAACAGCAGCATGTAAAATGTGTCACATCAAAAATTAGGTTTAGGCAAATATTGCCGAAAGTAAAAACATTTGTACACATCAAAAATACACAACATGTTCATTTACATAGTAGCAGTGAATTGTTTAAAGTGGTTCTAAAGCCTTAAAGTGGATGTAAACCCCAATTTTTTTTTTTGCTGTCACAATTAGGGATAAGCTCCGAGTTCGAGTCAAACTCATGTTCGACTTGAACATTGCCTGTTCGGCGAACAACGAACAATTTGGGGTGTTCGCGGCAATTAGAAAAGCCGCGGAACACCCTGTTAAAGTCTATGGGAAAAATCTAAAGTGCTAATTTTAAAGGCTAATATGCAAGTTATTGTCCTAAATTTTTTTTGGGGACCTGGGTCCTGCCCCAGGGGACATGTATCAATGCAAAAAAAGTTTTAAAAACGGACGTTTTTTCGGGAGCAGTGAATTTAATAATGCTTAAAGTGAAACAATAAAAGTGAAATATTCCTTTAAATTTCGTACCTGGGGGGGGGTGTAAAGTAAGCATGTGAAATAGCGCATGTCTCCCGTACTTAGAACTGTCTCTGCACAAAGTGTCATTTCTGAAGGAAAAAAAGACATTTAAAACTGACTCGGCTATAATGAATTGTCGGGTCACGGCAATTCAGAGAGAATTCATTAATAAAAAAAAAAAGCATGGGGTCTGCCCAAATTCTATTACCAAGACCTTCAAGTCTGTATTGGATATCAAGAGGAACCCCGCCGTCAATTAAAAAAAAAATTACGTGGGGTTCCCCCCAAATATCCATTCCAGACCCTTCAGGTCTGGTGTGGATTTTAAGGGGAACTCCATACCAAATAAAAAAAAATGCCGTGGAGTTCCCCCAAAAAAACACACTAGACCCCTTATCTGAGCACGCAACCTGGCCGGCCGCAGAAAAGAGGGGGGGACGAGAGAGCGCCCCCCTCCTGAACCTTACCAGGCCACATGCCCTCAACATGGGGAGGATGTCCCCATGTTGATGGGGACAAGTACCTCATCCCCACAACCCTTGCCCGGTGGTTGTGGGGGTCTGCGGGTGGGCGGCTTATCAGAATCTGGAAGACCGCTTTAACAAAGGGGACCCCCAGATCCTGGCCCCCCCTATGTGAATTGGTAATGGGGTACATTGTACCCCTACCATATCACAAAGGAAGTGTGAAGTGTTGGTAATCCACTCTCGGTCCCGGCTCCCCGCTCCAACGTTGTCGGTATCCAGCGACGGTCCAGCAATGAGAAGATCGGAGACAGCCCAGTGAATGATGCTGCTGGAGCTAGTGACATTTCTTATATAGGTGAGGCGGGGCCACCCGTCACGTGACCCTGTCCCCCTCTGACGCACCCTCTGCTATGTCACTGGGGAAGCCAAGTACAAGCCCCATGTTGAGGGCATGTGGCCTTGTACGGTTCAGGCATTCTATCGTCCCCCCTCTTTTCTGTGGCCGGCCAGGTTACGTGGTCAGATAAGGGGTCTGGTGTGGACCCCTACATTTTTTTTTAAATTGACAGCGGGGTTCCCCTTAACATCTATACCAGACCGGAAGGGCCTGGTAATTGAATTTGGGGGGGACCCCGCGTTTTTTTTATTTTTTATGAATGAATTCTCTCTGAATTGCCTGGAGCCGACAATTCATTATAGCTGCGAGTCAGTTTTAAATGACTTTTTTTTCCTTCAGAAATGGCACTTTGTGCAGAGACAGTTCTAAGTATGGGAAACATGCGCTATTTCACAGGCATATTTTACTCCTGCCCAGGTACGAAATTTAAAGAAATATTTCACTTTTATTGTTTCACTTCAAGCATTATTAAATTCACTGCTCCCGTAAAAACATCTGTTTTTAAAACTTTTTTTTGCATTGATACATGTCCCCTTTGGCAGGACCCGAGTCCCTAAACACTTTTTAGGACAATAATTTGCATATTAGCCTTTAAAATTAGCACTTTAGATTTCAAACGTTCGAGTCCCATAGTCTTTAACAGGGTTCTAAAGTTCACACGAACGTTTGGTGTGTTTGCAGGTTCTGGTGCGAACCGAACAGGGGGGTGTTCGGCTCATCCCAAGTCACAATGTAGAGTAAAATATTTCCTATCATCTGTGCCCAGTCTTACCACACAGAGTTAATCCAGCTCTTAGCAATCCTCTTTTATTGTTCAGTGAGATAAAACAGACTAACAGAGAAAAATCTTGGTCTGTTCTGCCCCCTTGCTGTGAGTGACAGGTTATTTACATATCTCATGCACTAGCTTGGAGATAAGCATTTTTTTTTTAATTTCTACCCCCACTCCTTTTTTGAAGTCATGTGGTTACCAGGGGCGGACTGACCATTGGGACTCTCAGGCACTGCCCGAGGGCCCCATGCCACTAGGGGGCCCCATCAGGGTTGCCAGGCTCAATAAAACCAGGGACAGTATGTAAAAATCTGTGTTTTTTTTACATCTGTCCCTGATATGTCCAAAACCAACATGCTTTTGATGTTAAAATCCTGAGATTTTAGCTGCCCTGCCTATGCAATGCCTCCTGGCGTGGTAACCATCTGTAAGCCCGGGGGTCCCATAATCTTCTATTGCCCAGGGGCCCCATGAGTTGTCAATCCACCCCTGGTGGTTACTTTTCTGGATTTTGACTGGATGTTAGTGATCATAGCAGAATTCAGTTTGGGAGGAGCCCTAGTGCACTTGGAGCATGGGAGCTAAACACCCAGCACATATGGATTTAACCAGAATGCAGGCCCTGGAGAAGGCAGGAGGCATGGGCCTGTAGTTGGGAGGAGCCGGGTGTGTGGAGGTGGGGGCTAGGGAGCATTGTGAAAGGTCTTTCAGGCCAGGCTGCTTCCCTGGAGGGTGCCTGGGAGGTGACTACCAAGAGCACAGTCCTGTGAATACTAATGACCCTGGGAGAAGAGAGACTGTATGTGAGATGGCTGCAAAAGGTGCTGCACCTGCTTTCACATGTGACTATAGCGAACCGTCCACTAAATGTGATTGTGTAATATCAAGTGACTCCGGATTGTATGTTGATGTGGTGTGACTGTTCTGCCATTTCCTGAATTCTATCAGTAAAGTGCAGCAAAACTATTTCTACGTGTGGACATTCCTTCCTTTGAAAGTATGAAGGTCAATGGCACAGAATGTCATGCCTCTGGCATTGAATAGGACACAAGATGGCAGAGGGTTTGGCATCAGCAGGAGTTATGGTGTTCTAGCAGGACATGAGCAGGTGTGGGGCCAAATTCAGCCAACCACTTAGGGCCCTTTCACACGGACGTGTTTGTGTGCGGGCTCCATTTTGCTCAGCAGGGATCGTTCCGTCGATGCCCGCTGAGCAGACAGGTGACATGTCTGTCTCTGCACACTGTGCAGGGACCAACCTGTAAGAGCACCACTCTCCCCTATGGGGGATCGGATGAAGACGGACCGTAGAGTCGGTTTTCATCCGATTAGATCCGCCGGACGGATGGAAAATAGGTGTTCACCGCTGACATCTGTTGCACCGTAGAGGTACATGGAGCCCGTTCAGGTCCTCCTAAAAACTGACAGGTGGACCTAAACAGTTTGCCCGTGTGAAAGGGGCCTAAGTCCCGCTTACATGTCTAATGCCTTTCTTTGCTAGCTAAGAAAAACATATATTACCGTATTTATCGGCGTATACCGCGCACTTTTTTGCCCTGAAAATCAGGGCAAAATCGTGGGTGCGCGGTATACGCCGATACCCGCTTTCCCGCGCCGAGTTTTGAATACTGCGCCGACATATACCGAGCGCAGTACACTCGGGTATAGTCGGCCAGTCTCAGCTCCTTCCGCGCTGACGTCCTGGACGTACAGGACGTCAGCGCGGGTAGCCGAGGATTGCTGACAATACACGAGTGTACTGCGCTCTGTATATGTCTGCGCAGTATTCAAACTCGGCGCGGGAAATGAGCGGGAAGGACGCGAGGACGCCGCAGAAGGACGTCGGACCCGCTGAAGAGGACACCGGACCCGCCGAAGAGGACACCGGACCCGCCGCAGAAGGACACCCGAAGCCGCAGAAGGACACCCGAAGCTGCAGAATGACGCCGGACCCGCCGAAGAGGACACCCGAAGCCGCAGAAGGACGCCGGACCCGACGAGGCCGCCGATGGACGCCGCGCAAGACACCAAAACTAAGTACAAAAAAAACTTTTTTTCCACAGGATTGGGGGCCACTTTAGGGGTGCGCGGTATACGCGGGAGCGCGTTATACAGCGATAAATACGGTAGGTATTAATAAATATATAAGTATATAAGTGTATAAACAGGCTCACTTACAAGTTATCTTGGTAAATGCAGTGTTCTTTTTTTTCACACTAACAATATGACATATCATGGAGCAAAAATAAGCAAAAAACATTTAGACTGCAATATACTAAATACAAACAGGACTAAATATAATTTGTGAATGTTAGGTTGATTGGATTCACATGACAGGTGGGGTGGAGTCAGTTAAGGTCAGGATAATACATTCATTGCAGCTAACTGCTAATGCAATTCAGATGTATGACCTTACAAGTGTAGGTCACATGTGATAGCGATTATCGCTTTATACTACAGATCAAGCTGTATGTATATTTAAACATACAGAAATGGACTTAAAGTGAACATGTAAAGATTGTCAATAATAGGCAAGGTAATAGACTAAGTAGGCAGTCCAAAGTTGTTACTTGTTTCGTTCAATTATCTTATCCAGAAATTACATTTATGTAACCCAGTCTTTCTTAACTTTTTTTTTATTTTATTTTTTTTACATGGAAGAACCTTTGAAATAACTGTCAGGTCTTGAGGAACGCCTGCTAACAATTACTATATAACAACAGCTACAGCAGATTTTAAATCTGACGGCTGCGGCGGGGGAAGAATCCCCACTTGCTGTCAGGAGGGGCTGTATTGGGGGTTGGGATGGAGTCCGCTTAGCACCATGATACACTCTAAATATGGGTGTAATCTGTAACATGGTCTTAAAGGTGGGATTAGCCCTTAAAATATGAATTGTCTGTGCTAACTCACATTATCATGTTGGTTTCCATCCAATTTGTTGCTATCATAAAAATCAGACACTTATTTAGTTCAAATTAGGATGCCTGTAGCAAAAGAACCAACTGCAATTGGCACAAGATAAATCTCAAACTTCCTTCTGGTCATCGTAGATGGTTACATGATATATGGCCCCTCGACTCTATTACGAAACGCGTAGGGCGGAGCGTCGCGCTGACATGATCACCTCTCACTACTCATACATCCAGACGGATGGGTTTGCCTATTCGTGTCCGGCCAGCACAACAGGCTTAAGGCTCTTTTGTCGATGCAAAGTTTGTAAGTGAGATACTGTGCTTTTATTCTTTTAAATAAATCATAAGGCTTAATGCTATTGAAGAATTATGTCTTTTACATGCCATGGCATTTACACACGGGTCTGATCATCCACGGAGTGTGTTGACTAGTGGTGCAGCAAGTCTCGGATGTCTCTGGAAACAAGCTGTATTATAATTTAAGCTTCTCTGGATCCTCTGTTACCGAGGATCATGGAGCTTTGGTAAGCAGGAATTATTTCCATATCGGTGGTGGATTTCACATGGCCTTTTGTTTTTAACATCTGTAGGAGTCCTTATTTATAGATGGACTTTATTAATTTTGCAAGGGTGGACAGTTATTATTCATTCAATGTTTATGAACTCTCAATTTTAGTTTTTTCTCTGTATGATAATTGTTTCTTTAAAATTCTTTACAGCTGTTACTAGCGCTGTATCCTGGCCTAGGCCAGCAAGCTCAGGCCTAGGGCAGTACTTTGCAGGGGGCAGTACGGAAAGAGTCCATGCCGGCTTGCGCTATGGGGCAGTCTCTTATGGGGCAGACTGGGCAGAGGGGGAAATTAGTCTAGCGCCCCCATAAAGCGCCCGCACTGCTTTAGGAATGCGGGCGGCCGGAATTCCGCAACCGTTGGGGGGGAGGGGTGCTGCTTCTAATTTTGACTGTCCTATCATCCTGGACCACAAACCTTCCTCACTGTGCTATATGTTTTCTGCTGCACCATTGGCATGGTTATATCTTCTCATGCCGCGTACACACGATCATTTTTCAGCATGAAAAAAACATCCTTTTTAAAAAACTTCATTTTAAATGATCGTGTATGGGCTGCACATCAGTTTTCAGGTTCTGAAAAAAAGACAATTTTTTTTTCGAACATGCTGCATTTTTTAACGTTGTTTTAAACAATGTCGTTTTTCGGGTTGTAAAAAATGATCGTGTGTGGGCTAAAACGACATAAAAAACCTGCGCATGCTCAGAAGCAAGTTATGAGATGGGAGCGCTCGTTCTAGTAAAACTACCGTTCATAATGGAGTAAGCACATTCATCACGCTGTAACAGACAGAAAAGCGCGAATCGTCTTTTACTAACACTGAATCAGCTAGAGCAGCCCAAAGGCGAATGGAACTTCCCCTTTATAGTGACGTCGTACGTGTTGTACGTCACCGCGCTTTGCTAGATCATTTTTTAAAAACGATGGTGTGTGGGCAACATCGTTTTAATGATGAAGTTGAGAAAACGTCATTTTTTGAACATGCTGAAAAACAAAGTTTTCTTTCATGCTGAAAAATGATCATATGTACGCGGCATCAGTCCTCTCCATAAAATTATCAGAAATTTGTGCTTAAAGTAGGCAACATTTTTTCATTTTGGACAGAGTAAGGGAGGGTTATAGCCCCTGCCAGTTTATTTTTTACCATCCCTGTCCCATTGCAGAGATTTCCCTTTACTTCCTGCCCCATAGCCAAACAGAAAGTGAAAGGAAATTATGCAAATTAACCACTTGGGATCCGCTAGCCGTCAATTGACGGCTACAGCGCGGATCCCAACAGCCAACAGGACGTCAATTGACGTCCGTCCCTTTGGGTGGTCCCCGCACAGGCGATCAAATACCACCAAAAGAAAGCTCTACTTGTGGGGAAAAAAGGGCGTCAATTTTGTTTGGGTGCCACGTCGCACGACCACGCAATTGTTAGTTAAAGCGACGCAGTGCCGAAAGCTGAAATTTCACCTGGGCAGGAGGGGGGTATATGTGCCCAGTAAGCAAGTGGTTAAAGGAATCCTTTGCCCCCCAGGGCCTCAGAACTAGTGTCCCCACTCGAAAATTACAGGGCGGGGTTTAAACAGGAAGGGTTGGGTCAATTTTAAATTAGGGGGGGTTCATGAGTTTAGTCAGGCCTAGGGCAGCACAAAACCTAAGTACACTACTGACTGTTACACAAGTTTTGAACCATTCACTTGTTTTTGTTCACTTTTCAGTGTTCTGGTATTCATAAGTGGTTACACTCATATTTGTAATATTTATAGGTTTAGCGTGACCATATTTCTATTTCATACATGAAATATATGGTTGGAAAAAGGCACAGGTCCATCCAGTCCTTACAGTGCCTTGAAAAAGTATTCATACCCCTTGATATTTTCCATATTTTGTCAAAGTAAATTAATTTTATTGGGATTTTATGTGATAGACCAACACAAAGTGGTGCATAATTGTGAAGCGGAAGGAAAACAAATAAATGGTTTTCAAAATGTTTTTAAATAAATATCTGAAAAGTGTGGCATGCATTTGTATTCAGCCCCTTTACTCTGATACCCCTAACTAAAATCTAGTGGAACCAATTGCCTTCAGAAGTCACCTAATTAGCAATCATAGTCCACCTGAGTGTAATTTAATCTCAGTATAAATACACCTGTTCTGTGAAGCCCTCATAGGTTTGTTAGAGAACCTTAGTAGACAAACAGCATCATGAAGGCCAAGGAACACACCAGGGAGTCAGGGATAAGGTTGTGGAGAAGTTTAAAGCAGGGTTAGGTTATAAAGAAATATCCCAAGCTTTGAACATCTCATGGAGCACTGTTCAATCCATCATCTGAAAATGGAAAGTATGGCACAACTGCAAACCTACCAAGACATGGCTGTCCATCTAAACTGACAGGCCGGGTAAGGAGAGTATTAATTAGAGTAGCAGCTAAGAGGCTCATGGTAACTCTGGAGGAGCTACAGAGATCCACAGCTCAGGTGGGAGAATCTGTCCACAGGTCAACTTATATAGTGCACTCCACAAATCTGGCCTTTATGGAAGAGTGGCAAGAAGAAAGCCATTGTTGAAAGAAAGCCATAAAAAGTCCCATTTGCAGTTTGTGAGAAGCCATGTGGGGGACACAGCAAACATGTGAAAGAAGGTGCTCTGGTCAGATGAGACCAAAATTTCACTTTTTTGGTCTAAAAGCAAAAATGCTATGTGTGGTAGAAAACTAACACTGCATATCACCCTGAACACACCATCCCCACCGTGACACATGGTGGTGGCAGAATCATGTTGTGGGGATGCTTTATTTCAGAATGGACAGGGAAGCTGGTCAGAGTTGATGGTAAGATGGATGGAGCCAAATACAGTGAAATCCTTGAATGATTGGTCCTGGACACAGACTGTCTGCATCCAGGGCCAATGATCTGCAGGTAATGGCTGTTTGAGCGATTTAATGCAACCGACCATGAGTAGCTGAGGGAGCTGTCAGCCTCCCATTGCTTTTAATGGGCTTCCGTCTGGCAACTGGACTCCAGTTAATACTTTATATGCAGTTAACGTAAACAGTTTTGGTCTAAGTTACTGAAGTATGTCAACCACACACCTATCTAAGTCTAAGTTCACAACTAGGTCTGGTATGGATTTTGGGGGGGACCCCATGGCATTTTTTTTGGCGTGGGATTTCCCCTCAAAATCCATACGAGACCGAAGGGTCTCGTAGTGTCTTGGGGGGGGGACACCACACAGTTTTTATTTTCAATTTTGGAGTGGGGTTTCCTAAGAGCACAAGTTGCATGCAATAAGTTGGATCAGTTAAGACGATGATCCAAATTGGATGTGACTTACATTCAAATTAATAAGCTGAAATTGTGCCCAAGTCGGACCAAAGTAGTGCAGGAATCTTTCAAAGTCAGACCGACTTGTGTCAGACCAGTTAAGATGGATTTTGGGGGGAACTCCGCTGAGGTCCCGTACACACAACCGGTTTTCTCGGCAGAATTCAGCCAGAAACTCGATGGGAGACGTATTCTGCCGAGAAAACCGGTCGTGTGTACACTTTTCGCCGAGGAAACCGACGAGGATCTCGTCGGGCCAAAAAGAGAACATGTTCTCTATTTCCTCGTTAGTCAATGGGAAAAGTTGACTCGCCGAGATCCTCGGGGGCTTCACAAGGAACTCGACGAGCAAAACGATGTGTTTTGCCCGTCGAGTTTCTCGGACGTGTGTACGGGGCCTTACAGTTGATGACTCATCGGTTGCTAAGGACACAGTGGCCGGCTTACCGGCAGCCTGCTTATCAACCAGCTAAATACAGTGGTAAAATAAGAAACGCAAAACACATCCAAAATGCACCACTTGCGTTTCTGGTGCAGCTCCATTGAAGTCTATTTGCCGGAAATCGCGGGAAAAAAGTCCCCGACCCTTTCCAAAACCGCACAAGATGCAAAACGCATAGATGTGAACCATAGTACCATAAGAAACCATGTTAAATGGACTGTAGTGCGTTTCTGCAAACTACAAAACGCACAAAAAAAAGCATAGGTGTGAATGTAGGGTAAAAGTCCCCTAAAAGTATTATTAGCACTTTCACCTGAAAATAATTTGTATTTTCCCTTTGCCTTCCATGTGCTCTTAAAGCATTTGCCCCACACTTTTTGTTATGAGGTTTGTTTATACACACTACATAAAGGAATTAAAATAGAAATGCTCGATCTGGCATTCCTTTCATTATATTTGCATATGAGTCTGCCATTAAATGGGATGCCGCAAAATCCCAGCTTAATTAGAACACTACTTTTGCATGGCAATCAACTTGATTATCAGATCAGTGTTTATGACAGGATAGCGTTACCATAATTACAGAACAAGGCAATTCACCAATACTACTGACTAAAATAAAATGCACCCCACAGGCTGAAAAGCAAAAAGCATGCAAGGCCTTCCATCATCATGAGGCCATTAACCTAATATGATTTAATTAATGAAAGTATGTAACCAGTGAAGTGCAATCAATGAAAACACTTGTAACCACTTCACAGACGTGTTTATTATCAGGGATATCCCCGCCATGAGACGTTGGAAAAGCTTGTCTCAGGTGATGAACTTTAAGGATAGATTGACATAAAGTTTGCGCTTTATTGAGTTTTGCACAGACGCCTCCTCTCTATGGATCCTTAAGCCTCGTACACACGTTCGGATATCTGATGGAATCTAGTCCGATGGGTTTTTACGTCGGATATCCGATGAAGCTGACTTTCATCAGTCTTGCCTACACACCATCAGTCAAAAATCCGACCGTGCCAAAACACTACGACGTGCTGAAAAAAATGAAGTTCAATGCTTCCGAGCATGCGTCGACTTAATTCTGAGAATGAGTGGATTTTTGACCGTTGGACTTCCACACAGACGATCATTTTTTTTTATCCATAGGAAAAATTTAAAACACGTTCTATTTTTTTTCACCGATGAAAAACAAACCGATGGGGCCCACACACGATCGGTTTGTCTGATGAAAACAGTCCATCAGTCTGTTTTCATCGAACAAACCGATCGTGTGCACAGGGCTTGAGGCTCGGTTCACACCAGTGCCTTGACAAGGTCATCTGGTGCCCAGGGCGAAGATGAAAAACTGCGCCCCCCCCCTGCTGTGAAAAGCTACAGCGCCTACAGACGATGGGATCTATACTAATGCATCAGTGACACCTCTTCCTGCTGCATATTACCAATACCATTGCTAATTAAGCAAACTCCTCTCAGAGACATGATATAAGACAAGAAATGGTCAGAGACTGAGAACATGATACAAGAGATGGTTAGAGACTGAGGACATGATGCAGGCGATGGTTAGAGACTGAGGACATCATACTAAAGATGGTTAGAGACTGTAGACATGATGCAAGAGATCAATGCAGTCTCACCAGTGCCCATCAATGCCGCCTCATTGTGCCCATAATTGCAGCCTCACTGTGCCAATCAATGCAGCTTCACTGTGCACATAATCACAGCCTCACTGTGCCCATCAATGCCGCCTCACTGTGCCCACAATCACAGCCTCTCTGTGCCCATAATCGCAGCCTATATGTGCCCATCAATGCCGCCTCACTGTGTCCATCAATGCCACCTCACTGTGCCCATAATCGCAGCCTCTCTGTGACCATAATCACAGCCTCTCTGTGCCCATAATCGCAGCCTCTCTGTGCCCATAATCACAGCCTCACTGTGCCCATCAATGCCGCCTCACTGTGCCCATCAATGCCGCCTCACTGTGCCCATCAATGCCGCCTCACTGTGCCCATCAATGTCGCCTCACTGTGCCCATCAATGTCGCCTCATTGTGACCATAATCACAGCCTCTCTGTGCCCATAATCACTGCCTCTCTGTGCCTATAATCACAGCCTCTCTGTGCCCATCAATGCCGCCTCACTGTGCCCATCAATGCCGCCTCACTGTGCCCATCAATGCCGCCTCACTGTGCCCATCAATGTCGCCTCACTGTGCCCATCAATGTCGCCTCATTGTGACCATAATCACAGCCTCTCTGTGCCCATAATCACTGCCTCTCTGTGCCTATAATCACAGCCTCTCTGTGCCCATAATCATAGCCTCTCTGTGCCCATAATCACAGCCTCTCTGTGACCATAATAGCAGCCTCTCTGTGACCATAATTGCAGCCTCTCTGTGCCAATAATAGCAGCCTCACTGTGCCCATCGCAGCCTCTCTGTGCCCATAATTTCAGCCTCACTGTGCCAATAATTGCAGCCTTACTTTGCCTATAAATGCAGACTCACCATAGCCTGCACTGGCTGGATCACACAGCGGACATCTATCGCAGCACTGTGTGTCACATAGTTGGGTCTGTGTGTGTGATTTCTACAGCGCCGTAACATGGTCCCGCCCCCCTAGACCGGCTCGTGTGATATATGGAACACTGATTCAATCTGCCACCACATGAGCTGGTCTAGGGGTGGCGGGACCGGCACTGCCGAACACACACACAGACTCAGCTCCCTGACAGACAGCGCTCCCGGTCAGGAGACCGGCACTATTTGGCAAACAAGAGGAGGAGTTGGAAGCGCTGCAGCCACAGATCAAATCGGCCCCGCCACCCGAGGACAGGCGGCCTGTAGCGTGGCATCTACTGCGCCCCACCTTCCTCCAGTAAATGGTCCCGCCCAGGGCATCCTCATCTTCTGCCCACCCCTTGTACCGGCCCTGGTTCACACCTATTCTTGGGCTTTTTGTAGAAACGCACTAAAGTTCATTTAACATGGTTTCCTATGGGCCACGTTCACATCAATGCTTTTTGAGCCGCTGCATTTCTGGAAAGGGTCAGAGACTTTTTTTAACCAATTCAATACAGAGCACTTTCACCCCCTTCCTGCCCAGGCCATTTTCCAGCTTGCAACACTGTACCCAAATAAAATTGTTATCATTTTCACTTTATGTTGGTGGTATTTAATCACTGCTGTTTTTTGGTATTTTTTTTGTAAAAAAATCCACGCTTTTTTTTTTTTTTTACCAGTACTATTCCTTCATATTGGCTTTTGGAATTTACAAATGCAGCAATTTACAAATTGGATGAAAGGTTTAGCTCTGGTAAACACTTTTTGAAAGATAGATAGTGCATTTTATATACAACTATATGGATCAGACCAACATGAGGGACAAATGAGGAGGAAAGAGGGACAGAGGGTCATTGTTCCAAATCAGGGACAGTCCCTCAAAATCAGAGACAGTTGGGAGCAACGCAGTCTGTTAGCTTGGAGAAGGGAGTAGGAAGAAGGAGGGAGAAGCAGGCTGTGTGTTTCTAGTATTGAATAGATTGTAACAGGAGTCAAGTCCTGGGGGAAAAAGTGTGGGAACTCCCACCCAAGATCCACTCCCCCACCAAAAAAAAAATAATGATATGCTCATATGCATAATTACTAAACCGCATGTTTTTTTTTTTCCGATCCATTGTACCTTAGTAATCCTTTATGTTACTGCCCGCTTCCTGTATATGGATTCATCGGGTAGTGTGCAGGTATACTTGCGAAAGCAAGTTCTTTCTAAATCCCGCGATAACTCGAGGCAGACCTCTGCAATGTCTCCTGGGAACAATGACAAAAGCTCCCAGGAGACATTGCGGCATTGAGGAAGTGACGGAATACCCGCACACTACCCAATGAATCCATATACAGGAAGCGGCCAGTAACATAAAAGATTACTAAGGTTCGCCTGCCCCTGACAGTGACTCGAGCTGGGCTTCGCCGCTTACTGAAGGATTGGCTCGGGCGGCTCGGCTGCTCTAGTCCTGCAAAGGGAACTGAGCTCCTGCTGTGAAAAAAGTGCAGGAACTCCGTTCCCATGCGTTCCCGCAGGACTTGAGCCCTGGATTGTAAGCCCTATGAGCAGGGCCCTCCTATTTCTTCTGTATTGAACTGTATTTACTGCCCCCCCCCCCCTACATTGTGTAGTGATGTGTAATCCTGTATTATAATAATAATAATAATAATAATAATAATAATAAACTCAATGTAGGGAGACACAACTCTAGTCCCTGCATGCCATAGAATGCCAGAAGAGAAAGGATCCACTCTGAAACAGAAAACCTGGGGCAGTGGTCATGGCACCAGCTTAAACTGGAATATACTGTAGGCAAAGGTTAAAATATAAAGAAGCTGCATACTCAGTAATTAATCAGCCGATGAAAGTGCTTAAAAATATCACTTTACAGTATGCTTTTGTTTTTTATCTGCAATACGTTTATTCAACAAATCCAACCTAAGAGCCGGTTCACACTGGGGCGACTTGCGATCCGACTTCATGTCGCCTCAAGTCGTCCCAAGTCGCGCTGTAGAGAAAAACAATGGAAGTGAATGAGAGCTGTGTTAATACACACGACTCAAGGCGATCCGACTTCAGAAAAGGTTCCTGTACTACTTCAATCCGACTTGTAGGCGATTTGTACCTATTGATTTCAATGGAAGTCGCCTCAGAAGTCGGATCACTGTCTTAACTGAAGCTACTTTCCAGGAAGATAACAGACATTTCTCAGGCAAACCCCTCCTGCCCCCCTCCCTCCCCCTCCCTCTCCCAGAGCTGATTGTTGTTTTATTGGCCACTGGAAAGTCTCCTGTCCTGGAGACGACTTCAAGTTGTGTTGTAAATCGCCCCAGATCGCCCTGTGGTTCATGCTCAAGTCGTGTCGGAGTTGCCTCTGAAAGTCGCGCTGGAAGTCGTGTCGCCCTAGTGTGAACCGGCTCTAAGAGTCGGGTTCACACTGCGGCGGCACGACTTCAGGGGCGACTCTGCAAGTCGTCCTGAAGACAACTTCAGCGGCGATTAGCAAAATGACTTCTGTATAGAAGTCAATGCACGTCGCCCCGAGCCGCCCCCGAAGTCGTACAAGAACCTTTTTCTAAGTCGGAGCGACTTGCGTCGCTCCTATTAGAACGGTTCTATTGCATAGAATGTGTGAACCGGCTCTAACATTTACATTACTCAAATTATATATCACTATCTACCGATCAGCCACCGGCGTTATACAGTGACAGGTTGGCTCTCCTGCCGTAAAAAAAAATGTCCGTAGCTGTACAGCGGCTGCTTTAAGGGCTATAGGGGGCGTGCACGGCCATGGTGCAACGCTGGAGCTGATGTGCATGGTGGATGCGCATGGCTGGCGGCCCACGATTGTTCCTCAGACTGGGGAGCCAGACTGGGGATATGTCAAGGTAAACAGACAGATCCCCGTTCTGGGGAGTAGAGAGAGATTTGCTGTTCCTAGTGATCAGGAATAGTGATCTCTCTCTACTCCCAGTCAGTCCACCCCCCCCCCCACAATTAGAAAACACCTCCCTAGGGAATACTTAACACCTTGATCACCCCCTCGTGTTAACCCCTTCTCTGTCATTGACATTTATACAGTAATCAGTGGCTATTTTGAGCTCTGATTGCTGTATAAATGTCAATGGTACCAAAAAAATGTCCGATCTGTCCGCCGCAATGTCGCAGTCCCACTAAAAATCACTTAATTCCGCCATTACTAGTAAAAAAAAAAAATCATAAAAATGCCATAAATATATCCCATATTTTGTAGATGCTACAACTTTTATGTAAACCAATCAATATACACTTATTTTGATTTTTTTTTTTTTTTTTTTTTACCAAAAATATGTAAAAGAATACATATAGGCCAAAATTGATGAAGACATTTTTTTTTTTTTTTAACATTGGAGATATTTATTATTGCAAAGTATTTTTTCAAAATTATCGGTCTTATAGCACAAAAAATAAAAACCCGCAGAGGGGATCAAATTCCCACCAAAGGAAAGCTCTATTTGTGGCAAAAGAAGGAAGTGGTACAGCGTCCCACGACAGCACAATTGTCAGTTAAAATTATGCAGTGGCATATCTCAAAAATAGCCTGGTCATTAAGGGGGAAAATCTTGTGGTCCTTAAAGTGGAGTTCCACCCTAAAGCGGAACTTCCGCTCATCTGATTCCTCCCCTTCTCCGGTGCCACATTTTTTGGGGGGTTCGCTTACCCGCAATGGAAACATCAGCTGCGGGGCTGACATCGAGGGACTCCAGGACAAGTAAGTGTCCTATTATTAAAAGCCAGCAGCTGTAGTATGTGTAGCTGCTGGCTTTTAATTTTTTCTTATTTTTGGCCAGAACACCGCTTTAAGTGGTTATTGTGCAATTTATTTTTTGTACCACCATTTTATACCAAATAAAAAAGTTTGTAAACAAGAAAAAATCACTTTAAGATTTTTTACACAATAAATAGTTGTTCTTGATTTGAATACAAATCATGTGCAGATGGACTACAAGATTAACAGGAAATCGTTTTTCACATGACTAGATCATTTATTCAGTTAAAATTCTCAACTCTTTAAGTAAATCATCTCCGGTATCTTCAAGGAACATGTATGTCAACACAGGTCCTCTTTACAATTCTAAAACAGACTGGTATGTTCTTTGTTAGCAAAATCAGACAACATTCTGGCAATAGGTGGCTTGATAAAAAGTTTATAACACCATTGCCTTTTGTTAAAGGCAGGAGATGTTAATTGTCAGCTGAACAGGGTCTGCAGTCAATCAGCTGTAGGCACTTTTTGGTATTCTGACAGCTGGTGCTCACGGCTGTCAAAATACAATCGCACAGCAGGAGAGGTTCATCCATCCGTGCTGTTAGCGTGGATGGAAGAATCTATTACATTTCTTTCATTCAACCCATAGACTGAAAAAAAACAATGTAATAATGTTGCAAGCTTTAGTAGATAAACAGAGCTGAGATGCAGTCTACATATATGCAATGCTTGACTTGTGGCCATAACAGCATAGGCTGGGATTGGAGTTTATTATTTCTATTATTACATTGTAATATAAAATTAAATCCTTCAACTCACCATAATGCAGAATCAGTAGAAGCCCTGAGTGTGTCACCTGCCACCAGATGCCATCAGGTGTCCCACTAGAGTCCCTCCTTACATCAGGTGTCCCACTAGAGTCCCTCCTTACATCAGGTGTCCCACTAGAGTCCCTCCTTACATCAGGTGCCCCCAGCGGAGTCCCTCCTTACATCAGGTGCCCCCAGGCAGCAGAGTCCCTCCTTACATCAGGTGTCCCCAGGTAGCAGAGACCGTCCTTACATCAGGTGTCCCCAGTGGAGCCCCTTGGCTCTTCCTCTCGTCAGCAGCAGGCCATGGGTAGGGGGGTTGGCAGCAGCTCCATTTGCAGGTCTCTTTCCCCGTGTGTTCAGTGGAAAGGGGAGGGGCCCCCAATCCATGTAGCAAACCGGCTTCAGTGTATGAGCGAATTGTCTACATGTACACTGAAGAGAGAAGCCGATTGGCTGCACGGATGGGAGGCCCCTCCCCTCTCCACTGAACACATAGGGAAAGAGATCTTGTAGCAGCGGCCATTTTTTCAGAGCCAGAAGCTGCTTTCGGTGCAAAAAAAATCTTTAGACAAAAGCAAAATCCTGGAATTTTGATCGGGACGGCCTCAGATCAGGACGAGGGCCCAAAAATCTGGATTGTCCTGGGAAAATCGGGACTGTTGGCACATATGCACACTGTTTTTAACCACTTAAGACCCGGACCAAAATGCAGGTAAAGGACCTGGCCAGTTTTTGTAATTCAGCACTGCGTCGATTTAACTGACAATTGCGCAGTCCTGCGACGTGGCTCCCAAACAAAATTGGCGTCCTTTTTTTCCCACAAATAGAGCTTTCTTTTGGTGGTATTTGATCACCTCTGCGTTTTTTATTTTTTGTGCTATAAACAAAAATAGAGCGACAATTTTGAGAAAAATTCAATATTTTTTCCTTTTTGCTATAATAAATATATCCCCCAAAAATATATAAAAACGTTTTTTTTCCCTCAGTTTAGGCCGATACTTATTCTTCTACCTATTTTTGGTAAATAAAATCGCAATAAGCGTTTATCGATTGGTTTGCGCAAAATTTATAGTGTTTAAAAAATAGGGTATAGTTTTATTGCATTTTTATTAATAATTTTTTTTTACTACTAATGGCAGCGATCAGCGATTTTTTTTTTGTGACTGCAACATTATGGCAGACACATTGGACAATTTTGACACATTTTTGGGACAATTGTAATTTTCACAGCAAAAAATGCTATAAAAATGCATTGTTTACTGTGAAAATTACAATTGCAGTTTGGGAGTTAACCACTAGGGGGCGCTGAAGGGGTTAAGTGTCACCTCATATGTGTTTCTAACTGTAGGGGGGCGGGGCTGGATGTGTGACATCATTGATCCTGCTTCCCTATATCAGGGAACACACGATCAATGACAGCACCACAGTGAAGAACGGGGAAGCTGTGTTTACACACAGCTCTCCTTGTTCTTCAGCTCCGGGGACCGATCGACGGGACTCCAGCCGTGCCATTCTGCCGACGTATATGTGCAGGAGGCGGTCCTTAAGTGGTTGATTTACATTATCCTTTCCTTCTTAGTGCTTCTTTCTGTAAATTATTCAGTGATTCATTATACAAGTGATGTGCACTTCAGCGATTGCACTAAGTGAACATGCATAGCAAACCTCTGAAATGATCTTCCCCAATCTGTCTGACTTTCTCCTACTTTGTCCTACTAGATTGTAAGCTCTAATGAGCAGGGCCCTCTGATTCCTACTGTATTAAAGTATATTGTATTCGTACTGTCTACCCTCAAGTTGTAAAGTGTTGCGTAAACTGTTGGCGCTATATAAATTCTGAAGAATAATTATAATTCTGTATGTGGATGATGGCACTGTAATTATTTGAATAAAAATAAAGCATCAAATAAAACAGTACCTTTTTTTTTCTAATAGATATACAGTCACATGACCCAGCTTTTTCCCAGCCTGTCTGCAGGCAAACATAAGCAGGAGGAGCTTCTAGTCCTCTGCTGCTGGTCACATGTTCAAAATAAAAAAAAGCAGCCTTTGGAATACAGAGTAAAAATAGATAATATCAATAAACTATTTTAAATTGGCATACAAATATATATTTGAAGGCAAATCTTTATTATTGTTTGACAACATAATGGTGTAGGTGGATTTCACAGTCTGTGCCACATCCCTCCAACCTGTAACTTGAAATAAGAAGGAGGTGATGCCACCATAAATCTACATGTAATATCCTGCCCCCATTGTGTTTAACTGATTAGGGGGCATGGAGGAGAAGGGAGGGCGTAGGCTGCCATTTACCACTGTGTAAACACCGATATGTGTGACTCTATAGTCACATGGGCTGCTCAAGTGTGATAGGGAGGAAATGCTCAGCATAAAAACTCACTGAAAACTGAGCACATGCAAAGTTGCCACCACAGCTGTGAAATCCCTAGCTGAATTGAGGACATAAACAGTAGGTGGAGATAGAGAGCAGCAGGATCAACCAGGAAAATAAAAGGGCTTTCTAATTCCTTTATTGTCGATGAAATAAACTATCATGTAGAGACCCTTGCTAATGTTCCCCTATGCTCTTTAGGGGGCATCCAATGCGGAAGGTCAATGTGGAGTGAGGGACTAGCTTGTGCCTCTGAGTACCTGTTATTCTAAGGTTTCCTTTCTGAAGCATTTGGTTTATATTAAAGGGTTTAAAGGCTGCAATCACCATGGTTGATGAGCTATATGTTTTCAGCTTTTTTGCTATGGTCTGTATATATAGTATATTATGACTGTATGGCATATTTTGGCAGTATTAAACTATGCAACAGAAAAACAGAGACAACACTGTATTGAAGAAGTGGACTGGGTGAACTGACACCATTACAGATTTAAAACCATTATAAGTTTTAAAGGCTCACACTTGCTCTATTATCAACGATATGACTGAATTATTTTCTCAAACAAAAGCACAAAAATCAATAGAATAGCGCATTGCAATGTCCTGTCCTTATTTCCCAGCCCGAGGCAGCACAAAGCCTGACATCAACCTTTAAGTTTTGTTCCGTATTCCAGATGGGAAAACATAGTATTTTACATACGTGTAACATGATTCCCAGACAGACAGAGGTCTTAACTTGTCCAGTGCTAAAAAAAGGCACGGGGCAAGATGTACCTTTGCCAGAGTACACAGTGCACCAAGAACTCTTTTCTAATGTTGCATATTTGATTGGGACAGACCCCCCCCCCCCCCATTAAATAAAAAATCCAAACCCTAAATACAAAAACAAGAGCACAAAAAACCCAGCGGCAATTTAAAGGGGTTGTAAAGGTACATTTTTCCCCCCCTAAATAGCTTCCTTCACCTTAGTGCAGTCCTCCTTCACTTACCTCATCCTTCCATTTTGCTTTTAAATGTCCTTATTTCTTCTGAGAAATCCTCACTTCCTGTTCTTCTGTCTGTAACTACACACCGTAATGTGAGTCTTTCTCCCTGGTGTGGAGAAAGCCTCTTAAGGGAGGAAGCGCCAAGCAGGAGTGTCAGGACGCCCACTAACACACAGCTCCTTTCCCCATCTGCAAAGTAGAGAGTGTCCTGACCCTCCTGCTCGCCCCCTCCCCCCTCAAGAGGCTTTCTCCACACCAGGGAGAAAGTGTCACATTACTGTGCTTAGTTACAGACAGAAGAACAGGAAGTGAGGATTTCTCAGAAGTAATAAGGATATTTAAAAGCAAAATGGAAGGATGAGGTAAGTGAAGGAGGACTGCACTAAGGTAAATGAAGCTATTTAGGGAAACATTTTTTTACCTTTACAACCCCTTTAAGATAATGTTCTATTTAGAGTTATTATAACCACTTAAGCCTAGGTTCACACTGCTGCGAATTCAAAATCGCGGTAAAATGCGCGATTTTACCGCGATTTCGCGGCTGCGATTTTGCCGCGATTTCGCAAAAAGTAGTACAGGAACTACTTTTTGAAATCGCAGATGCGGCGTCGCACTGATTAGGACAGTGCCTTGCCGACAATTGCCGCCGATTTGAGATGCGATTTGACATGTCAAATCGCATCTCAAATCGTTCCAAATCGTACCCAGTGTGAACCAGGGCTTAAACTGATTTTTTTCTATGTAATGCAAGACCTAAATAAAGGTCCTCAATGTCTTAAAAAAAAGACCAGGCACCTGCAGCAGCCAAAATGATGAACCCTTGTTCTGGGAAGCTGGAAACACAATTTTGGTAAGTTGGTAAGTAAAGAAGAGAACTCCCATTAGCAGTAAATCAAGGCACGTTAACACCACAAAGCATATCCACTTACAGGACCAGGAAGCCATCAATGTGGTAGTATGGTATCCAACTTCCCCTCCTTCTTCTCCTGTGGCCACCCAAAAGAAAAGCACAGCCCTGGAAGAATCAAATGTACACAGTGCTAAAGCAGTATGCAGTGGCCAGGAACAAGTCGTCCTGCTGTTCTTTCTCCTTCTTCCGGGTCGCATAGAACAGTGGTCATCAACCCTGTCCTCAGGGCCCACTAACAGGCCAGGTTTGCAAGATAACTGAAATACATCACAGGAGATATAATTTGCTGCTCAGTGATTGCAGTATTCTAGTCTGCATCTCCCCAAGGAGACAGGGTTGATGACCACTGGCGTAGAACATCCAGCCATCTCCATGGTGATGTGTTTCAATGCTACACCCTTTTTACTTGACGCAGAGATGGCATCTCAAAATGCATTGCCACAGAGATGGCGGGCTGCTATTTATCTCGTGTGTGTTATCTAGTTCACTGGCCAGGTGTTGGCACAGATTTTTTTTATTTTTATTTGTTTCCCTTTAAATAAGAACATTCTATGCTATTAAAAAATGGCTGCCATAGATCCCTACATTATTTCCTGGATTGTTTTGTCACGTGAATAAAAACAGAGGGGCAGATCCTCAAAGAAATTACGCCGGCGTATCACTTGATACGCCGCGTAATTTCAAATTTCGTGCGTCGTATCTTTGTTTTGGTATCCACCAAACAAGATACAACGGCATCTGTGTTAGATCCGACAGGAGTACGCCTTAGTACGCCGTCGGATCTTAGATGCAATTTTCCGGCGGCCGCTAGGTGGCGTTTCCATCGTATTCCGCGTCGAGTATGCAAACTAGCTATTTCCGACGATCCACGAACGTACGAGCGGACGTCGCATTTTTTTACGTCGTTTCCGTTCGGCTTTTTCCGGCGTATAGTTAAAGCTGCTATATGGTGGCGTACTCAATGTTAAGTATGGCAGTCGTTCCCGCGTCTAATTTTGAAAATTTTACGTCGTTTGCGTAAGTCGTCCGTGAATGGGGCTCGACGCCATTTACGTTCACGTCAAAACCAATGACGTCCTTGCGACGTCATTTAGCGCAATGCATGGCGGGAAATTTTAGGGACGGCGCATGTGCAGTTCGTTCGGCGTGAGACGCGCTTCATTTAAATGAAACACGCCCCCTTCCCGCCACATTTGAATTCTGCGCCCTTACGCCGCGAGAGATACACTACGCCGCCGTAACTTACGGCGCAAATTCGTTGAGGATTCAAACTAAGCCAACGTAAGTTACAGCGCCGTAGCTTATCTGACATCTGCACCGGGCGCAGCGTAGGTACGTGGATCTACCCCAAAGTCTATACCAGAGAACTCTGATGTGAGGGAGACTCTGATGTAAGTGGTACTCTGATGGAGACCCTGGTGTTAGGAGTGGCTCTAATGTAAAAGAACCCTGATAGTGTAATACTGTAGTACAAACAAGTCTGCACCCAGCAGGATCTCAAAATAAAAGAGACTTTATTAAAACTTAAGGATACAATCCATGTCTATAGACCAGCTAACACGGCTTTTATCCTCATGTTTCAATAAAGTCTCTTATATTTTGAGATCCCGCTGTGTGCTGACTATTTTGGACTATTTTGACAATTATAGGCTGACAGGAGCTTGAGTCTGAGCACTGTTTCTTTCTCATCAGCCTTACATTTATGTTATCTATCCATCTCTGATAGGGACCCTGATGTAAGGGAGACCCTGATGGGGACCCTGATGTAAGAGGGGGACTCTGGTGTATGGGACTCTGATAGGGACAACATTTTATCTGCCCCGCAGCTAAACCCTCCTATGCCATAATTCCCTCTCTTAACACCACAAATATTCCCAAATGCCCCCGCCCCCCAAGAACAACAACCCCCCTCTTCTCCGATACCTGTTCTAGCACAAATCCTCCCCCTCTCACCATAAATCCTTTTCCCACTTCTAATCCCCCAAACCAAAAAAATCTTCTTCCCCCCCCCCCCCCCCCCCCCCCCCCCTAGCATCACAACCCCCAACCCACAATAGTCCAGGCACAAATCATCCTTCCCCCAAATCCCCCATTCCAGAACAAGTCCAAATCCTGCCTCCCAGCACAATTCACACCCCAGCACCATCCCAGCACAAACCCTTCCTCCAAATCTTCCCTCTCCACTATTGTTCTTATCCCAGCACAAATTCTCCCTTCCCCCATAATTCTCTAATTCTCTACAGCACAAATCCTACTTCACAAAATCCTCCCCCCTAAATGCAAATCCTCTCCCCCCTTCTAACACAAACCCTCTCCCCTCATAAAGCAGCCCCCCAGCAAATATACTCTAATTTCCCCTCCCCCACTTCACTTTATGTGTACAGTGGAATAGAAGTAGCCTCTACAACAGCAATGTTAGTAAAGAATATGTAGAAAATGATATCATCATCCAGGAACTTAGAAATATAAGGGTCGGGAGCTTGGTCCCCAACTAAGCCACCTTAGAGAACAGGGGCATTTGGACTATCTCGGTACAAGATAAACTAAAGTAAATTCAAATATGTAAACAGATATGTATTTTTTTTTTAATAAATTTGCTGTATTGGCATACAAGGTATACATTATGCCCTTTCTTTCCCTCTTCCAAAATCCCTCTCCCCCCACTTCCCCCCTCTCCTTCTGTCTGTTTTTTCCTCCCCCCTTCTTCCTTGTTTACTCTTCCCTCTCCCCTTTTTTCTCTTTTCCCCTTTTTTCTCTCCCTTTTCTTCCGCCCTGCTGTCTTTCCTTTTCCCTCTCCCCTCCACTTTTTCACAACTTCCATTTTCTCCTTCTCCTTTCTTTCCAGTGTCGTTGCCCTCTCCCTCCCCCCCCCTCCCCCTTTCCCACTCCCTTCCCTCCCTCCCCACTCCCTCTCTCTCCCCCCCTTCGCCCCCCCCCCTCTTATGCATTTTCTCTCCCTGACTCACACACAATCCCCCACCATTTCCCCCCTTTACAATACCTGTATCACAGACTCAGTGGCGGAACTACCGCCATAGCGACCCACGCAGGGCTATGGGGCCCGCAGCTGAGTGAGGATCAGGGGGGCCCGGTGAGGATAAGAGCATCGCCGGCATGGTCTCCCAGCCTGGGGAAGAAAGAGGAGAGGAAGAGGCGAGCTGTCCGTATCAGCAGAGAGCGGAATTGCCCGCTGTAATAGCTTTCATTAGAACTTCCAGTGTTCCCGGGGCTCACGTCACATAGCTCCACCTCTTGGTCTGGCACCTTTGATCGACAGAACGCCGGTCCAGTGTCGGACATGTGACGTCATCAAAGGTGCTAGGCTAAGAGGTGGGGCTATGTGACCATGAGCCCCGGGAAGATGGGAAATTCAAATGAAAGCTATTACAGCGGGCAATCCCGCTCTCTGCTGATCCGGCCGGCTTGCCTCTTCCTCTGCACAGGTGAGGCTGTATTGGGCACAGGCAGGCCAGGCTGTATTGGGCACAGGCAATGCTGTATTGGGCACAGGTCACGCTGTATGGGGCACAGGCAGTTCAGACTGTATTGGGCACAGGCAGGCCAGGCTGTATTGGGCACAGGCAACGCTGTATTGGGCACAGGTCATGCCGCATTGGGCACAGGCAATTCTGTATTGGGCACAGGTCACGCTGTATGGGGCACAGGCAGGCCAGGCTGTATTGGGCACAGGCAGGCCAGGCTGTATTGGGCACGGGCAATGCTGTATGGGGCACAGGTCACGCTGCATTGGGCACAGGTCACGCTGCATGGGGCACAGGTCATGCTGTATAGGGCACAGGTCACGCTGTATGGGGCACAGGTCACGCTGTATGCTGCACAGGTCACGTTGCATGGGGCACAGGTCATGCTGCATTGGGCACAGGTCACGCTGTATGGGGAACCGGTTACGCTGTATGGGGCCCTGTGATTTCTAGTTACGCCCCTGATCACAGTCACATTCCCTCACTCCCAGTCCCTCCAAGTGCATAGTCTACCCATTTCAACAATCTTACCCTGTCTATTTAGATACCAGTCCATTGATTTGCAAGTCCCCCCCAGTCGCCGCGGGGGAACTTTTTGGTGACGTTGTGTGCCCTGTGCCTGCCAGGGTTATAGGTAAGCAGCTCTGCTCTTCCCCCCCATATATATTTTGTAATTGACATTATTGTATGAAATGCTTTTATTGTTTTGTTATTGATCATTTGCCAATCAAATTACAGATATCCTCCTGACGAACCGGCATTAGATCGCAAAACTAGTTGAGATGTTATCCGTGATCAACTATCCCACTGTGATCTTCCCCACTTGGGGACCATTGTTTTGGTTATACACATGGATTGTTACCATGCTTTTATTCTGTATTTGAGTATTTGTTATGTTTTATTATTTATGTTTTATTATTTTTTATTTATTAATAAACCTTTATATATATATATATATATATATTTTTACATATCTGTTTACATATTTGAATTGACTTTAGTTTATCTTTACAGAGATAGTCCAATTGCCCCTGTTCTCTAAGGAGGCTTAGTTGGGGACCAAGCTCCCGACCCCTATATTTTTATGCGTACAGTGGAAAAAAATGAAGTCACCTTCTATGTGCACAGCATCTCCTCCTGCATTTTATTTTCTGTCTACAAAGGAAATCAGCATTACTTTTTAATGCAAGCATTAAGTATTATCCATCTTGATGAAAAACATTTTATGAGACCAAAAATTCACTGTGGATTGAGCAAAAAATGCAATGGGACTCTGATAAATGTAATGCTCAACTGAGAACACTGGATCTAATGCAAGCACTCAATGTAGAACGCATTCTACAATTTACAACCAAGCTTTCCTATTATCGGTAAATGGTTTTTCCATTCAACAATTTTTTTTTTTCTTTTATGTATTTTTGAGGTTCCCCTTTCCCTGGCCTCCTTTTCCATCATTCACTAAGAAGTCTTGAATTCCCCTTAGTAATCATAATTATAAACATATGCTTTTAGCCCAGGCTACCATTTGACTTGCAGTGTACACTTTAAAATCAGACCTATTTTTTCAGCTTTTTGCATTGCATTTCACATTCCTAGGTTGGGTTTTCTCTGGGTTATTACATTAAAAAAAGGCATATCCTGTTTTAGAACGCACCAATTTCTGTAGCAGAGCGAGTATATGGAATTTATGTTTTTAGTCAAAGAAATTTAGACTGACTTTAGCCTTACGTGCTATAAAATGGAGGGATCTTAATTGGTTGGGACATAGGAACATTGTAGCAGGTAGCACTGCATTACACTGAACAAGCTGTGACTTTGGGAGGTATATAGATGCATGGCTATTTAAAACCTGCCGTTCTCATTTGTAATTGACCTTTTAGCAGTGAAAGCGTCCAGCATACTTAGTAATTTTAAAATAATTGCATTTATGTTTCAATGTTTTTTTATTAGAAAGGATAAAATGGTATAGACATTCAAAAAAAGAAAAAACCATATCTGGTCATTGTACAGTCATAACAGCATATGGAATTCTAATACCGAGGGATCCAATGCCCTAAGTTCCCAGTTGGAATACCAGGAAAACATCAAAGGATAAGCAAAGAAAAAACAAAGAAATAAAACAAAATTCAAAATCCAATAGAGAATGCATAGATTATCTATGAACAAATATTTCCCTCAGCTTCGAATCATTGACCGACAACGATCGTACAATGTGGATAAGCCAGGAAAGAGGATATCAAAGCCTAAGAAACCCTACATGGGCTTAATCCGGTCATACCAATAAAGATATATCAAGGTAGCCGAGACAGAGAAGTCAAGAAGAGAGAATGGGATAGAAAGGAAAGAGAGAGGGAGAAAGGGGAAAGAAAAAGGGAGAGGGGGGAGAGGGGGGGGGAGCCACGGATCGGCATTTCCAAACCACAGAACTGAAACTTGTAACTAAGTCCCACACACACTGGCGTCATTAGTGAGGTATCGAATCCAAGGATCCCACACCTGATGAAAGAATTTCATTTTATCTTGTGTCAGGGCTGACAGCCTCTCATTTAACATCAGCCAGGATAATTTGCCCTTAAGCTGTTCAAATGGGAGAGCCGCCGACCTCCAATTTCTGACAATGGTGATTTTAGCCGAAATAAAAATAAATGTTAGTAGTCGTCTGCTGGATTTAGAGGCCTCAACCCCCCCACTCCCCAGCAGCGCCTGCTTCGCCAATTTGGGCAAGTTTATCCGGGTGAGGGAGTAAACAAAATTATACACCCTGATCCAGAACCTCCTGACCTTGGGACACGTCCACCAGATATGATAAATAGTTCCTAGTTGGCCACATCCCCTAAAGCAGTAAGGCGTAGCTCCTGGCACGAAGGTTGCCAGTCTAGCTGGCACCATGTACCAGCGCAGCAAGACCTTATAGTTGGCCTCTATGATAGAGGTGTTAATGAGAGAACGGGAAGCCAACTCCGCCATTTCACACCAGTCCTCTAGATCAATGGTTTCCTGCAAATCGGTTTCCCACTGGACCATGTAGTTCAATTTGGCTGCTACGTGTGATAATATAGAATATATAAAATAATTGCATTTAAATGCTGCAACAGGACTTTATTTCAGAAAATTTCAGGAACGTTGTCTTTAAAACTCCATGTTTCTGTCAAGGAAATTCATGCACAATGGGCCAGATTCACGTCCGATCGCGTATCTTTGGGCGGGCGTAACGTATCTGATTTACATTACGCCTCTGCAACTTAGACGGGCAAGTGCTGTATTCTCAAAGCACTTGCTCCGTAAGTTGCCGCGGCGTAGCGTAAATCGGCTGGCGTAAGCGCGCCTAATTCAAATTTGGAACAGGGGGCGTGTTTTATGTAAATGTTGTGTGACCCAACGTGATTGACGTTTTTCCCGAACGGCGCATGCGCCGTCCGTGGAATTTCCCAGTGTGCATTGCTCTAAAGTACGCCGCAAGGACGTCATTGGTTTCGACGTGAACATAAATGACGTCCAGCCCCATTCACGGATGACTTACGCAAACGACTTAACTTCTTCAAATTTCGATGCAGAAACGACGGCCATACTTAACATCGTTACGCCGCACTTACGTCACCATATAGCAGGGGTAACTATACGCCGGGAAAAGCCTAACGTAAATGGCGTAACTTTACTACGTCAGCCTGGCGTACGTTCGGGAATTCGCGTATCTAGCTAATTTGCATACTCGACGCAGAATTTGACGGAATCGCCACCTAGCGGCCAGCGTAAATATGCAGTTACGATCCGACGGCGTAAGACTTACGCCTGTCGGATCTAACAGATATCTATGCATAACTGATTCTAAGAATCAGGCGCATAGATACGACGGCGCAACGCAGAGATACGCCGTCGTATTTCGACTGAGAATCTGGCCCAATGTGTTTTATTTCTGCATGTATATATTTATTTACTTTTTGTTTATCTTACAAACCCATGCTCAGTAAGAACTGTTAATTAATTAATTTGGCGATATTTTGGCAATCGGACCAATTAATTAACTATTTACATTTTTTAAAATATATTGTTTTTAAACCACTTGACCGCCGGAAGATTTGCCCCCTTCATGACCAGGCCGTTTGTTGCTAAACGACAATACTTTCCTTTAACTGACATTTGCGTGGTCATGCAACACTGCACCCAAATAAAAGTTATATTCCTTTTTTCCTATAAATAGAGCTTTTATTTGGTGGTATTTGATCACCACTGTGATTTTTATTTTTTGTGCTATATAAACAAAAAAAGACTAATATTTTGTGTTCATTCTAAATCTATTGGAATTTTTCATATATAATTTTTCATATAATTTAAAAAAACAAGGAATATTTCAACATACTTCACTAAAGAAATATACATCACATAAAACATATTACTGATAAACATATACCGTGTTTCCCCGAAAATAAGACCTTCCCCTGAAAATAAGTGTTATTTTCCAGGAGAGCTCAAATATAAGCCCTACCCTGAAAATAAGCCCTAGTTTTAAAATGCTTGAAAAATTCTATAATCCACTCTATTACAGTAGTATATAATGTACAATGTGTGTGTTTCTGTAATATAATTGCGGGGAAGAGAGCTCCGATGGGTCACAGAAACACACAGTGGCAATATAATGAAGGCATTTGGCACAATTATATTACAGAAACACACACTTTGTACATTATATACTACTGTAATAAGAGTTGATTATAGGATTTTACAAGCATTCACACTGGGGAGAGAAGACAGCACATTAAATGGCAAGACTTACCCCGAAAATAAGCCCTACTGTGTCTTTTGTTGCCAAAATTAATATTAGACCCAGGCTTATTTTCGGGGAAACACAGTAAAAAACCCCCACATAAACCCTTGCCCAAACAATGGCCTTGATTAATTAAGGTATTAATGGGATAAGTCCAACAATATATTTGCTTATATGTTATGAAAAATAGATAGAATAGTCTACCCAACTACTCAGATTGCTGGACCCTTGGAGAGAATAATGATATTAAATCTCCCTCACCCCAACCAAAATATAGTCTATAAATACTACTGCCCCTCTTCCTCTTCCACTTCTCTTGCACTCCTCTTCCACTCCATTTTGGTTTTGTGGTTTTGTAAGACTAATATTTTAATATTTTTTACTTTAACCACTTCCATACCAGGTACTTACGCAGCTTCCCGCCCAAGCCAATTTTCAGCTTTCAGCACTGTCGCACTTTGAATGGCAATTGCGCGGTCATGCTACACTGTACCCAAACAAAATTGGCGTCCTTTTTTCCCCACAAATAGAGCTTTCTTTTGGTGGTATTCGATCACCTCTGCGATTTTTTTTTTTGCGCAACAACTAAAAAAAGGCTGAAAATTTGGAAAAAAAATTACGTTTTTATTTTTTTCTGTTAATTTTTTTGTAAATAAGTTTTCTCTTTCAATTACGGGCACTGATATGGCGGCACTAATGGGCACCGATGAGATGGCACTGATGGACATCGATGAGGTAGTACTGACGGGCACAGATGAGGTGGCACTGATTGGCGGCGCTGGTATGCGACACTGATGGGCACACATAGGCGGCACTGATGGGCACACATAGGCGGCACTGATGGGCACACATAGGCGGCACTGATGGGCACACATAGGCGGCACTGATGGGCACACATAGGCGGCACTGATGGGCACACATAGGCGGCACTGGGCACTCATGGGCGGCACAGATGGGCACTCATAAGCGGCACAGATGGGCGGCACTGATGGATACTTATGGGTGGCACAGATGGGCACTGATAGGTGGGCACTGGGCATGGATGGGCACTGTGGGGTGGCACTGATGGACACTGGGGTGGCGCTGATGGACACTGGGGTGGCGCTGATGGACACTGGGGTGGCAGCACTTATTTTTGCCAGGTTGCCAGTCAGTGCCCATTTGTGGGCACTGACTGGCATCTTTTTTCTTTATGCTTTTTTTTTTTAGTCTTTTTTTTTAGACTTTTTTTTTTTTTTGCCATTTTTTTTTTTTTTTGCCCACCCTGGTGCTCCAGGGTGGGTATCCCTGGTGCTCCAGGGTGGCGATCCGAGGGGGGGCTGCGCTGATAAACAATCAGCGCTAACCCCCCCTGTCAGGAGAGCCGCCGATCGGCTATCCTCTACTCGCGTCTGTCAGACGCGAGTGAGGAAGAGCCATCGACGGCTCTTCCTGTTTACATCGTGATCAGCCGTGGTTGGACACGGCTGATCACGTGGTAAAGAGTCTCCGCCGGAGGCTCTTTACCGAGATCGGAGATGCAGGGTGTCAGACTGACACCCCGCATCACCGATCGCCGCGATGCGCGCCCCCACGGGCGCGCGCGGCATGAAATCCTGCAGGACGTTCTAGAACGTCCTGTCAGGATTTCATAACCACTTCCCGGACGTAAATCGGCCATAGGCCGGGCGGGAAGTGGTTAAATTAAATTTAGACCTATATGTATTCTGCTATACGTATTTGTTAAAAAAAAATCCTAATAAGCGTATATTGATTGGTTTGCACAAAAATTATAGCGTATACAAACTATGGGCTATATACTGGAATTTTTATTTTTTTACTAGTAATGGCGGCAATCAGCCGGGTCGCTTGGTACGTGATCTGGCGCAGCCACGCCACCTTCACGCCGTATATTTACTGTAGGTTATACGATCGGAAAGCAGTTTAAGATGTGCAAGGAAAGGACTACAGAGCAGAACTGAGCTTTTTTAAAACAGGAGTTACCTGTAGTGTTTCTCACCCTTTCTTCAGTCAAGGCACCCTTTAAGATTATTAACCAACACACCACTAGTGATAAAATGGGCTTTGTTTAAACCCTTCACAGCTAAGGGTAAAACAAATCTTAATGCCTATGCCCAATTTTTCAACTTTGACATGTGTTAATACAACTGTGCAAACTACTTTGTGCATTTATGTGGATTATACCTTGTTTTTTCAGGACAAATTGGCCTTTCATTTGGTGGTAAATGGTAATGGATGTCTCCTGAAGGAAAACTGGCCCAACATAGTAAAAAAAACAAAAAACATATTTTATTATATTTAGCTGTATATTTCTTGCAAAAAAAATAAAAAAATAAACTATCCTGCTCCTGACAAATGCAGAAATACCACATATGTTGATGTTAGTTGTTGTTTATACCCGTAGTACAGCCCAGCATTTTTTTTGTACATTTTGCTTTCTTTTTTAACCTACCTAAAACACACTGACACTAATACTAATTTAAAAAAAAATATTTTTCCAAACAAAATACTAACCCTGACCTTTGACCCTGACCTCGACCCAAACACCAACCCTGGGGCTGACCTAGATCAAACCTTTTTAAATTTTTTATTTTTTTATTATTATTATTTTATTTTTTATACACTCACTTTTTTTTTATATCTCTGCAAGGATAGAGAAAGATACAATGGGCCAGATTCACGTAGCCCGGGCGCAGTGCAACGTAACCGATTTAGGTTACACCGCCGCAAATTTTCTGGCTAAGTGCCCGATCCACAAAGCACTTACCTGGAAATTTGTGGCGTTGTATCCTAAATCCGTCCGGCGCAAAGCGGGCCAATTCAAATGGGGCGGGTACCATTTAAATTAGGCGCGCTCCCGCGCCGGACGTACTGCGCATGCTCCCGACGCAAATTTCCCGACGTGCGTTGCGCGAAATTACGACGCGCCAACGTTTTGTGAATCGCGATGTGAAAAAAAGACTTGCGCTGGGAAAATTTTTTTAAAAAAAAAATTCAAAAGGGACGCGGGAAAGACGGGTATACTTTTACATGGTGGAGTAATTTTACACTTTGTAAAAGGTGCCCTATCTTTGCGACGGGAAACTAACACTTGCGGCGACGTAACGACGGGAAAAAGTTTCGTGGATCGCCGTAAGTGCTAATTTGCATACCCGACGCTGGTTTACGATGCAAACTCCCCCCAGCGGCGGCCGCGGTACTGCATCCTAAGATCCGACAGTGTAAAACTATTACACCTGTCGGATCTTAGGGATATCTATGCGTAACTGATTCTATGAATCAGTCGCATAGATAGAAACAGGGATACGACGGCGTATCAGCAGATACGCCGTCGTATCCCTTTTGTGAATCTGGCCCAATGTATCTATCTTGTCCCTTCACAGAGACAGAAAACACAGGGGGCAGGCTTCACAGTGACACTGTGATAGCCACTCAGTGGATATCACAGTGATCAGGTGACCCATAATTGGACGGGTCCCAATCATTAGAACGGGGTCCAGGGCTTTCGCTGAGCTTTCGCTCTCTCTGCTGGGAGATATGCAAATCATGGAAAAAAGCCCAGTGCAGTGAGGCCACATAGTTGTGTGAAGAGGTTTACCAAAAATAAGTCCTAAAAGGGAAGTGCTAATTGTAGTTACAACAATGACAAGATTATATACAGGTGGTTCTCCAAAAATTAGCATATTGTGATAAAGTTCATTATTTTCTGTAATGTACTGATAAACATTAGACTTTCATATATTTTAGATTCATTACACACAACTGAAGTAGTTCAAGCCTTTTATTGTTTTAATATTGATGATTTTGGCATACAGCTCATGAAAACCCAAAATTCCTATCTCAAAAAATTAGCATATCATGAAAAGGTTCTCTAAACAATCTCTTAACCTAATCATCTGAATCAACTAATTAACTCTAAACACCTGCAAAAGATTCCTGAGGCTTTTAAAAACTCCCAGCCTGGTTCATTACTCCAAACCGCAATCATGGGTAAGACTGCCGACCTGACTGCTGTCCAGAAGGCCATCATTGACACCCTCAAGCAAGAGGGTAAGACACAGAAAGAAATTTCTGAACGAATAGGCTGTTCCCAGAGTGCTGTATCAAGGCACCTCAGTGGGAAGTCTGTGGGAAGGAAAAAGTGTGGCAGAAAACGCTGCACAACGAGAAGAGGTGACCGGACCCTGAGGAAGATTGTGGAGAAGGACCGATTCCAGACCTTGGGGGACCTGCGGAAGCAGTGGACTGAGTCTGGAGTAGAAACATCCAGAGCCACCGTGTACAGGCGTGTGCAAGAAATGGGCTACAGGTGCTGCATTCCCCAGGTCAAGCCACTTTTGAACCAGAAACAGCGGCAGAAGCACCTGACCTGGGCTACAGAGAAGCAACACTCGACTGTTGCTCAGTGGTCCAAAGTACTTTTTTTCGGATGAAAGCAAATTTTGCATGTCATTCGGTAATCAAGGTGCCAGAGTCTGGAGGAAGACTGGGGAGAGGGAAATGCCAAAATGCCTGAAGTCCAGTGTCAAGTACCCACAGTCAGTGATGGTCTGGGGTGCCATGTCAGCTGCTGGTGTTGGTCCACTGTGTTTTATCAAGGGCAGGGTGAATGCAGCTAACTATCAGGAGATTTTGGAGCACTTCATGCTTCCATCTGCTGAAAAGCTTTATGGAGATGAAGATTTCATTTTTCAGCACGACCTGGCACCTGCTCACAGTGCCAAAACCACTGGTAAATGGTTTACTGACCATGGTATTACTGTGTTCAATTGGCCTGCCAACTCTCCTGACCTGAACCCTATAGAGAATCTGTGGGATATTGGGAAGAGAAAGTTGAGAGACGCAAGACCCAACACTCTGGATGAGCTTAAGGCCGCTACCGAAGCATCCTGGGCCTCCATAACACCTCAGCAGTGCCACAGGCTGATTGCCTCCATGCCACGCCGCATTGAAGCAGTCATTTCTGCAAAAAGGATTCCCGACCAAGTATTGAGTGCATAACTCAACATAATTATTTGAAGGTTGACTTTTTTTAAATTAAAAACACTTTTCTTTTATTGGTCGGATGAAATATGCTAATTTTTTGAGATAGGAATTTGGGGTTTTCATGAGCTGTATGCCAAAATCATCAATATTAAAACAATAAAAAGGCTTGAACTACTTCAGTTGTGTGTAATGAATCTAAAATATATGAAAGTCTAATGTTTATCAGTACATTACAGAAAATAATGAACTTTATCACAATATGCAAATTTTTTGAGAACCACCTGTATACAAGAGGTCCTATGCGCTCCCACTTGTTAGATAATAATAAAGTTATAATAGTTAAAAAGCAGTTACTCACATCAATCAATGTGTCCCCACATGTACAAATAAAGATGCAATAGTTAAAATAAGCACTTTGCTTTAATGTAAATAGTGCTCGATGGAAGTGAATAAACTTATATTTATATCCAATTATATATTCCACTAAATCAATAATTATTATATAATATTTCTCATATGTTGTATATGGTATGGATTATATTCAATAACCCTAATGCCGCGCACACACGATCAGTTTGTCTGATGAAAACAGTCTGATGGATCGTTTTCATCAGACTAACCTATCATGTGTGGGCCCCATAGTTTTTTTATTCATCAGTCAAAAAACTAGGAACTTGTTTTAAAATTATCTGATGGATAAAAACCCTATAGAAAAAAAACGATTGTCTGTGGGTACGTCCATCGTTTAAAAATCGACGCATGCTCAGAATAAAGTCGACGCATGCTTGGAAGCATTGAACTTCATTTTTTTCAGCACGTCGTTGTGTTTTACGTCACCGCGTTCTGACACGATCGTTTTTTTAACTGATGGTGTGTAGGCGCGACTGATCATCAGTCAGCTTCATCGGATAACTGATGGAAAAATCCATCAGACCGTTTTCATCAGACGAACTGATCGGCATAAGTTATTAATAAAATGTGATTGTGTTAAAATGTGTCAGTTTCTCATTAATTCAAATTATATAAATACAGCGAATAATTGTGATGTGTACCTCTGAATCATCTATGTATATACAGTAGGTGCAAAAACCTAAAATTTAGAAACTCCAGTGTCAATGAATAAATTTTCCAAATAACCGTGTTTGGTATTAAATCCTAAATGACCAGTGCTCCAGAGGGTACGGTAATTTGCATATAACAAATATATGAATAATCAATTTGACAAAAGATAATTTTAAGATAACCATTCTGGGTAGTAAGTCCAAAATCACTAGTGCTGCAAAAAAATCAACAAAAATGTGCAAATAAATAAATAAATAAATACAAAAAATGATTTCATATATCAATAAATAAAATTCATAAATTTTAAGATGACCCTACTGTGCAGTGCATCCAGATCACTAGTGTTGCAAAGGGATTAAATAATTGTGCAAATGAGCAAATAAGTAAATAAGCCAATGAAATCCATCAATAGAATAGCAATATAGGGCCAGATTCACGGAAGAGGGCGCATCTTTTGGCAGGCGTAGCGCATCCCATTTGCGCTACGCCGACGTAACATAGTGAGGCAAGGCCAGTATTCACAAAGCACTTGCTCCGTAAGTTACGTCGGCGTAGCGAAAATGGTCCGGCGTAAGCCTGCCTAATTCAAAGTAGGCTGGTAGTGGGCGTACTACATTTAAATTAACCGTGACCCCATGTAAATGAAGGGCCGTTGGTACGGCGCATGCGAGCGCATGCTCAGAATCACGTCGCAAATACTCCCTAAGATACGTCGGCTCAATGCTTTCGATGTGAACGTAACCTACGCCCAGCCCCATTCACATACGGCTTACGCAAACGACGTAAAATACGACGGCTGTTCCGTCGTCCATACCTTGCATGGGCTGCGCCACCTATAGAGGTGTTTTATCTTTACGCCGGCGTACGCCTTACGTAAACGGCGTAGCTTACTGCGACGGGCGTACGTATGTTCGTGAATTGGCGTATCTTGCTCATTTACATATTCGATGCGTAAATCAGCGTAAGCGCCCCTAGCGGCCAGCGTAAATATGCACCCAAGATACGACGGTGTAGGAGACTTACGTTGGTCGTATATTGGCAACATTCAGGCGTATCTCATTTTAAGAATGAGCGCATAGATACGACAGCGCACATTCGGACTTACGACGGCGTATCTACTGATACGTCGGCGTAAGTCTTTATGAATCCGGCCCCATACATTCCATTTCAGCGCTTAAATTCACAAAATCATGTGTCCATAAAAAAAGCAAACTAAAGTCCAGTGATGATAAAAGTGCATTTGGGGCCGGTTCACACCATAGACATGCAGTCCAGATATGTTGCAGATGCTTTTCTGCATGCGCATTTTTGATGCGTCCCCGTGCGTTTTTGGTGCGTTTTTGATGCAGTCCAGGGCATTTTTCCCCCCTCTTTTTTCTTAACTTTAAAAAAGGACATGGGTGTTCCAGTGCATTTTTGTTGTGTTCCGGTGCGTTTTTGATGCATTTTTTTAGTGTTCCAGTACAGTCCAGTACAGGAAAATGCAGCATGTTCTGCTTTTTTATTCTTTTTTTTGGAACTGGAATGCACTTGAACTGCAAGGACTGATGTGAACTATCTAATTGAAAACCATATAACCTACTTTCCATGCATTTTTGATTCAGAAAATAACACACTGGACTGCATGTGGTGTGATCTGGCCCATAAAGTAAAACGATTACATCTATAATGACAGGATTAACCTGCTAGCAACTGTAGTAACAACGCTACAGCAAAGATCTATGACACTTTCCTTTTTATCGCCTGTGTATGGTCTTGCCAAAAGTGCAGTAGGTGGATTAGAAGTGAATGGCCCTGCTGATTGACAACCAAGGAAGTAAACTTTGGGGGAAAGCATTTAGCAGCCTGGATTGTTTACTATCCTTGGGCCTTATCTTACTATTGGCCAGTGGGGCATAGTGAGCATAAAGTTTGCCAGAGGTGTGGCACTTGGAATCTATGTTGGAGCATAGGGCCTTTGTAGTTTATAGGTAAAGAGGACCTTCTACAGTGTCCTAAAATTCCAAAGGTAAAATGGTGATGCCATCCCAGAAAACAGAGGATGCATTAAGGTGAAAAAACAGGAGGGTTTACAACCCCTTTAAGAAGGCTCTACTATGTTTTGCATTGCTTATTTTCTTTTTTTTTAGAGAGAGAAGGAAAGGTGGTAGGTGATATAGTTACAGTGTAAAGTAGATAGTGCAGCGCTAGAGGAAAAGTCCAAATAAAGATCATCCAGGTGATTCTCTTATAAGTGACTGACAATATGAGGCATGCAGGTGATATAGCGTGGGTTAGCAGGAGACCTCCACCAATAGTAACAATGGCCGCTCACCTCACTGATAATAAAAAATCGCTTTCCCATAAGGGTCAATCCCAGGCATGTAACAGCATAATCCAAGCAGGAAAGGAATACATCTCAGGTAATATCAGCATGGATGGCAGATCTCAAGTAATATCAGCATGGATAGCAGCCATGGAATCCGATGTAAGAAAAACAAAACATAGTGTTTCTCCGCAATAACCAATATAACATTTAATAGTGAAAATACACTTACATAAAAAGCACTATATCCAGTGCTAGGAATCAAATGCAAACAAAAACGCACACAGCATGGTCCGATAGATGGCAGCGGGTGACGTCACGTACTTCCCTACCGAACGTTGCGTCCCAAGGGCGGGACTTCTTCAGCGGATGTAGGGGAGAGGAAACGTGCACCCAGTTATATACATGTATGTTGCTATGGAAAGTAAGTAGCTACAATGCAGCATATGGACCAAAAAGGTATATAGTTACAGGAAAATGTTTTAAACAATACCTCTGCTTTTACTTTTTCAAAATCAAAACCTCATACAATTGTGGTCATTGGCATACAGTCTACATTTCTAATATACTATGTCACATGTCATGCTGCTCCATTTAGGTAAAGCTGAATTTCAGGAATTCAGACACTTTGTAAAATGTGAAGGCACTCTATGAGTTAAGTCCAAGGAGGTGCATGTTATCTCCTGAAGTTTTCTCTACTATTTACTGTACTGTATGTCTGGCAGGTTTATGGCTCTGCCAGAGCATGCACTGGTTCTTACAGTGATAGTGGAGAGAAGGACAAAGAGCAGCTATGCCCGCCCCTCCCCTATGCTGCCCATTCTGAGAAGCCTTTGTATTTTGTGGATAAGTTTACCTAATACAAAGGCTTCTATGATGGGGAAGGAGAAGGGGAGGAGTGGATATAGCAGCTGCACCAACTCTAATGTTAAAGATATTTAGACCCAAAGCATCAGTGTCGGTCTCCCGGAAATACAGCGATAGCCATCTTAAAGCTGTCAGATGTAAATAATAGAGATAAGCCCGGGAGATGTCATTCACCTACTTGGACTTAACTCATAGTGAGTCTTTACTTTTTACTAACGAGCTGAATTCCTGGATTCAGCTTCAAAGGTTCAAAAAAAAATACAACAAAAATACACAAGAAGGCCTGTTGTACTCAAATATTATAAGTGTAGGTGCTGAACCTATTAAAATAAAGCCTTCAAAAATCACACAAAAATGAGCTAAAAATCACTGCTCATAAATGAAAACGTATGACAGCTCTATTAGCAATTTAAAATTATATGACTCAAGAAGGGTGTAACCCCCACCTCCATATAACATTCAATAAGTAACTGTCTGGTGTCTGAACAATTTATGACAGTTAGAGACAAGAAAAGGAAAAGAGGGGGAGGGGAGGTGTGTTCACATGACATTTTAAAAAAATAAAAAAAGAATGCTAAGTTTACACAGCAGTTCTCCAGCATGAGTGAAGAGAAAGACAGAAGGCAGAGAAGGACAGTATGATGACAATTTAGTGAACTTTTGTTTTGCCAGAATGTGAATGAAAAGCACAACGTGATCAGTTTTTCCCGAGGCTTTTCTGAAATCTGTTCCAGCTGGGCTCGGTGTGGATAGCAAACATGTTTCCGTATAGACAACAACGCTTCTGTCTGCAGTGCTCCTCGACTTTCAATCTCTCCCATCTATAGAATATGACAGCAAAGAGATGGAGCAGAGGCTAGCTGTATGAAAAATAGTCCTTAGAAAGATACATAGGTGGGGGAACCTAGATAGAAGAAAAACAACAAGGAAAATAAATTCTTGGTTAATGTACACTGCATATATCAGTGAAAACCTGTTATTAAGTTCTGTTAAAGCAGAGTTCCACTCAAAAGTGGAAGCTCTGCCGTTCTGCCTTCTCCCCCCCTCCGGTGCTTAATTTGGTGGCTTACGGGGGGGGGGGGGAGCGGGTACCTGTTTTTGACAGGTACCCATCCCCACTTCCAAGAGATCTCGCCATGGTGAGATCACTCGGAAGTTCAGCTCTTCTACTCCTTCCTCCCCCCAAGCCTTTCAGAAAGCGCAGTGTGCTTCGCACATGCGCAGTAGGGAAGCCAAAAGGCTTCACTGCCGGTTTCCCTTACAGACAATAGTGGCGGCAGCACCCGAGAGCTGAAGAAAAAATTTACTGCGGTGCCAACATCGCTGGATTCCAGGAAAGGTATATGTCCTATTGTGGCAAATAAAACCAAAGAATTTCCAAGCTAAACTTACCAACCAGCCTGCGACCAACCAAATAAACTTGTCTAACAGTATGCGTTAAAAACGGGTTTAGTTGCACACATTTGCAAATACATGTGTAAGCTGCAGGCTCCGGAAAGGCACCCTGTATCCTGCAGACCCTAACTTTGAAGAGTCTCCACAGTGGGAGCACATGTATTCTGATGGATAGATGAATGGCAGATGACTCCTATCTCAACGGCGAGAGGGTGTGAACTCTCTGCAATGGTGACTGCACACTCTACCAGGGCGGCAGCAGTCTCTTGGGCAACCCTTTCAAATGTGTCAATGGAGACCATCTGCAGAGCGGCTTCATGGTCATCGCAAAATACCTTCCTAAGGCATTATAGAGTAAATCTGGGTGCCTTATCGGCCCGGATCCACAAAGCAGTTACGCTGGCGTATCTATTGATACGCCACGTAACTTCTAGGTTGCTCCGGCGTATCTTTGTTTTGTACCCACAAGATACGCCTGAAGCTGGGCTAGATCCGACTGACGTACGTCTTAGTACGTTGTCGGATCTAAGGTGCATATTTACGCTGGCCGCTAGGTGGCGCTTCCGTCGATTTCCGCATCGAGTATGCAAATTAGCTAGATACGCCAATTCACAAATGTACATCCGCCCGGCGCTTTTTTTTACGTCGTTTACGTAAGGCTTTTTTCAGCGTACGCAATGTTAAGTATGGACGTCGGGCCAGCGTAGAATTTTCCGTCGTGTACGTCGTTTGCGTAAAACGTTCGCAAATAGGGCTTTGCGTAAATTACGTTCACGTCGTCTAGGCATTGAGCGGGTGTAATTTAATTTGAAAATCTGACGTGATATTGAGCGCGCCTTACGAAAAAAGCGTCATTTACGTGGGGTCAAGCTTGTTTTACATAAAACACGCCCCCCTGTTCATCATTTGAATTCCGCGCCCTTACGCCGGGAGAATTACGCTACGCCGCCGTAACTTTAGATGCAAGTGCTTTGTGAATACAGCACTTGCCTCTCAAAGTAGCGGCGGCGTAGCGTAACTACGATACACTACGCTGCCTAAAAATACGCCGCCCTACGTGGATCTGGCCCATCATCTGTAGACTTTGGGAGAAGAACAATTCAATCTTCTCTTACATTGTAAATAAAACTAATATTGTTTAAGCAGCACCCACCCTGTCAGCTAGTTATTTATTACTAGTATGCTGCCATGTTGGAGTCAGGAAACTGAAAATTGTATCAAATACTTACTGTAATTTTCCTTTCCTGACTGAAAACCATGGCAGCATAAGGACTCACCCTTGTAGGTATCAGTATGTGGTTTGTTACAAAGAATGGAAGGGGGGTGGCTAACTACACCTTTTTTTTATGCTATTCACTTGTCCTGAGGGAGTGGACCAGAGGCGGAGCTCTATCACTAATATGCTGCCATGGTTTGGCCCCAGGAAAGGAAAATTACGTAAAATTTTTGATACAATTTTCTGTTTTTCCAGCTGGTGATCATTTTTAGGTTTTTATGAGATGTCTATGGAACCATTTGAGGTGGAGGTAAACAATTCATTAATAAAATAGCTGTTCATGAGAAATAAAGGCTTTTAATAGTAGAGTAATAATTTGAAACATTTAGGATTTTGATGTATGTTGACTGAACTTTTTGATGAGACAATCGTGCAGTTTAGTGAACTGACCAAATAGGTTTCTATTTCATGACTGTATAGCACTTTTTGGAGCTTAACAGAAGAAAAACCTGCTGTGATATTTAACTCACAACATTTCCAAAATGTCCTTTTCTTATTACCCAAGGGCTTCAACCACATGCAATATTTCAAAGCACTTTGTAATATGAAATGTATTATTGGTTAACAATTTATCTTACTGAGGTACATTGTCAACAAGAGCTTTAATCTCACACTACTAAGCTATTAAACAAGCTCGATAGTTAAGCCATGTAGCTGGTTATAGACACAACCAAACCCTCCAATGTGACCCACTATAGTACAGGGTGGGCCATTTATATGGATACACCTTAATAAAATGGGAATGGTTGGTGATATTAACTTCCTGTTTGTGGCACATTTGTATATGTGAGGGGGGAAACTTTTCAAGATGGGTGGTGACCATGGCGGCCATTTTGAAGTCGGCCATTTTGAATCCAACTTTTGTTTTTTCAATAGGAAGAGGGTCATGTGACACATCAAACCTATTGGAAATTTCACAAGAAAAACAATGGTGTGCTTGGTTTTAACGTACCTCTATTCTTTCATGAGTTATTTACAAGTTTCTCTTTGTTTACAGCCATTGACATGTTGCCGAGGTTAACACGTGCGGAGCGGATAGAAATTGTGTTGATGTCTGGTGAACGCAGTAACCGGGTCATTGCAGCAGATTTCAATGCAAGACAGCCTACGAGACCACCCATCTTCCATGCTACAGTTAGCAAACTACTTGCTAAGTTTCGTCAAACTGGTTCAGTGTTGGATTTGCCAAAATGTGGACGCATGAAATCTGTCACTAATGAAGAAATATCATTGGCTGTCCTAGCTTCATTCAGCAAGAGCCCACAGCGTAGCACTCACCGCATGTCACTGGAGAGCACATTGGACACATTTTATAAGTGGTCAGGAACTTGTAAAAAACTCATGAAAGAATAAAGTTACGTTAAAACCAAGTACACCATTGTTTTTCTTGTGAAATTCCGAATAAGTTTGATGTGTCACATGACCCTCTTCCTATTGAAAAAACAAAAGTTGGATTCAAAATGGCCAACTTCAAAATGGCCGCCATGGTCACCACCCATCTTGAAAAGTTTCCCCCTTCAAATATACTAATGTGCCACAAACAGGAAGTTAATATCACCAACCATTCCCATTTTATTAAGGTTTATCCATATAAATGGCCCACCCTGTAGTTACAAAACACTCAGGTTCTCATCATCTCTCCGTTTAGACTTACCTCACAGTTTAACAAACCCTGTCCAACAGTTCAATGACTAAGCTCAGGAGATTCTAATCAGAAAGATGGAGAGGTGAATTGGAACTGAATGATTTATACTCATATCAGTGAGTCAAATTGGGGGATCTGTACAGTATACCAGAGTGAGGAAATGCTGAAATTCAGATTTATTTATTTATTAATGCAACGGTTGATTTACTGAAGTCAATTGTGAACTTTGCAAAGGAAGTTGCACTTTCCAGGGAATTTTCCCCAGAGCTTTGTGAATGAGGTGAAGCTCTGCTGACTTTCAATATCCTATCATGTGAAAACAAAAATTCAGTTTTTAAAATTTTCCTTGCACTTTATTGCCTTTTCTTTGCTAAGCTCTAGGGAAAATTCCCTCGACGAATGCAACTTACTTTGAAAAGTGAACTTGTCTTTAGTAAATTAACTACAAGTACTGCAACATAAACATCCATAACCTGCAATACCTTAGAGTTTGTTTATATTGGCGTGGGGATAGAGTACAAGCAAACACCTTTGCTGGGAGCCCAATCTCATACCAAACAAAAGTAACAGGCCATGCATATACATGACCAGTGTAGATAAGATGTCCCACCTTGTTTTGTGTCTGCTCGACCATGAGTACTCACCATCCCCCTTGCTATTAACTAAATTATTGAGACCACACATGAATTGGAGTACAAATGGCCATAGCAGCCATTTTATTAACAAAAATAACTTATCAGCCTGTTGGTCTTATGACGGCACCCAGAATTCCAACTTGTTCCACTTGTAACACTGCAGGACCTTTTACCATACCAGGCCTCCAGCCGTGACGCAGCAGCTCGGAGACAACCCACACCCGCAGTGCAACCAATACCATATTCCAGCTAACCTTTGTAACTGGAATACACCAGAGGGGCACATACCACTGATGAGCCCCCACACTTCCATCTCAACCGTATTTTCTTCCACACGTCAAAAGACCAACCACCACCACACGATCAGCTGCCATGACATCCTTTGCTCATATTGCACCTGCAAAGAGATAAAGTAAACCAACCAAGCGAAACAAAACAAAACACATGGAGGGTGGGTGTCAAACGGCCTGCTTGTCACCTCCTGTCCCTTCTCTGCTGTCCAGGAGACCCCAGCTATCCCTTAACTAACTACCACAAACCCCTCCTTATCCTGTTGCTCCAACCAATCCACCTCTCCCCCATTCTCCACCAACAATCCTTAACCCCATAGTTTCTTCCCATTCTCACACTGTAATGCTGTCCCTGCACTATGTTTCATTTTATTTTCTCTCGTTCCGGGCCTTACTATACAGCTTTCTGTTACCTTCCCCAAAATCACTAATAGAGATGAGTGTGGACATCCTCCAAGTCCGAACATCCAGCCAAACTCCAAATTTGTACTTTTATTTTATTCCAGTGAGCTTTGGGACAAGTTTTCCTACCCCACAGCTTATTAAACCGAAAGTTGGGCTGCATGGTGCAAATGACCCAGCTCAGATACCACAGACATGAAATGAGCCTAATTGTATAATGGTCACCTCATGTCAAAGGGTACCTTGATTGTCAGAATAGATTGTCATACCCTAAACACAGTACAAAGATGTGTTAACTACACTGCATGATTTATTTCCACCAGAATACAACATACATATTTTTAATGTGCAGTCTGTGTAGTTATTATTGCACAATACAAACATAAGAAATGTGAGATGTGCCTCTTTAATGTCAGTAAATTCAATGCTGCAGCAGAAACAATTTTGGTCAGGAACGCAGCATTCTTTGTGCTTGGCAGTCTGGGAAAGCTGGGTTTAACAACACAGCTTGTTAGGAGAAATCCATTGTTCATGGCTGCACAGCGAATTCTCAGTGCAGCTCTTCAGGGCGGATCGCTCATTGCATTAATCTTAACTCGTTCGCTGCCCAATTACAGTGAACATGCATCGTGTGTAATAATGTACATAGTCATTCCTATTCAAGTACAGTGCAGGTTTTACAGTATTTAAACAATAGTAGAGTCGTTTCACTTTTTGGTTATAATTGATGTAGTATTTTAGAATGTTATGGACCATGTCTTTGATTTAATCATTTGCTATTGTGCAAGGCGCCAACCGACAGGTGATTTGGTTGCTCTGGTAATACATTGGCTCTGGGAGGTTTGATTGAACCATGTAGTAAATATAACATTGTCTTGAGCTTTATAACTCCCATTCTTTTCAATACAGGCTGTTCGCAACTTCACACCTAATCGCTTGATGCTTGAAGAGGTACATGAGCTTTTTTATAGAGCTTTTTTCGCATGGTTTGGACCCTTATAGGTGTCAATGGAATTGCCTGTAAATGTATGACGCAAGCAGTTGTATGCATTTTTGCACAGGTTTTGGAGCCTGAACAACCGTTATCCACTGCTCTCCTCCTCTCATCCCACCCAGGAACTTGCATGCATGTGCACAAATGTTTGCACAACACTTCAAAAACACTATAAAAAATGCCAGTTTATTGTTTATTAGGTGTGAAGGCTTTTCACTGGACCTGCATACACCAGTGAAGACTCCCACAATGTACCTGCATACACCAGTAAAGACTTCCACAATGTACCTATATACACCAGTCAAGACTCCTACAATGTACCTATATACACCAGTCAAGACTCCTACAATGTACCTATATACACCAGTCAAGACTCCCACAATGTACTTACTGTATATACACCAGTCAAGACTCCTACAATGTACCTGCATACACCAGTCAAGACTCCCACAATGTACCTATATACACCAGTCAAGAGTCTCACAATGTACCTATATACTTTAGTCAAGACTCCTACAATGTACCTGCATACACCAGTCCAGACTCCCACAATGTACCTGCATACACCAGTGAAGACTCCTACAATTTACCTATATACATCAGTTAAGACTCCTACAATGTACCTGCATACACCAGTCATGAGTCTCACAATGTACCTGCATACACCAGTCAAAACTCCCACAATGTACCTGCATACACCAGTCAAGACTTCCACAATGTACCTATATACACCAGTCAAGACTCCCACAATGTACCTATATACACCAGTCAAGACTCCCACAATGTACTTACTGTATATACACCAGTCAAGACTCCTACAATGTACCTGCATACACCAGTCAAGACTCTCACATTGTACCTGTAAGCACTTGTCAAGACTCCTATAATGTACCTGTATTTACCAGTCAAGAGTCTCACAATGTACCGGCATACACCAGGCAAGACTTCTTCAATGTACTTGCATACACCAGTGAAGACTCCCACAATGTACCTATATAAAAGACTCCTACAATGTACCTATATACACCAGTCAAGACTCCTACAATGTACCTGCATACACCAGTAAAGACTCCCACAATGTACCTATATACATCAGTTAAGACCCCCAAAATGTACTTGCATACACCAGTAAAGACTCCCACAATGTACCTATATACATCAGTTAAGACCCCCAAAATGTACTTGCATACACCAGTCAAGAGTCTCACAATGTACCTGTATTTACCAGTCAAGAGTCTCACAATGTACCGGCATACACCAGGCAAGACTTCTTCAATGTAACTGCATACACCAGTCAAGACTCTTACACTGTACCTGTAAAAACTTGTAAAATCTCCTACAGTGTACTTGTATACACCAGTCAAGAGTCTCACAATGTACTGGCATACACCAGGCAAGACTCCTACAATGTATCTTAACCCCTTCAATACAGGGCTTTTATACCCACCTCCATACCGGGCCTATTCTTGCACTTCTCTCCTACATGTACAAATCATCATTATTTTGCTAGAAAATTTCTCAGAACCCCCAAACATATAGATTTTTTTTCATCACTGTGTTAACAAGTTTTCATACTTCTGGGGTCCTTTCACGTCTTCCTTATCCCCTTCCTCCTTCTTCCTTACCAATGTTTGGTTCAATGCATTTCACCCCTTTTCCATATTGCAATGTTTCTTATCGTTACCCACACTCCACCCGTTTGAGTCAGCTGGTCTTCATGAGAATGGGGAGTAGGTAGGGCTTTTTCCCCCTTATAGAGGTCATTAATATATATGTAGAAACAATACCCCACTTTGGGCGATCTTCAATATGTTAGAATGGATGTGTAGTTCATGAAGTTCATCTTTCCTGATTCACATCCTCTGCTTTTTGTTCCCATGGTATACATGTTTATTTTATTTTTGCTTATTCTGGATTACTGTTGTCGCTTTTTTTTTTGTGACTTTTTGTATTGAATTTGTGTATCATCATGTTACAACTGAGCTCCCACTGATATGTAGATCATGATTAATAGCAATATGATCATTCTACTCAATGGACAAATATATATGTTGATTATGGGCAAGCTATGCCCATTTTTTTATCATTTTTATTGCTTTATAGGAGAGACTGCAGGGGGCTTGTTTTGGCACCCTACCTTTCCTGGGTTAGTCTGACCCACTCGGTGCAGGTAGGGCCAGTATGTGCCTCACAGCACATTCGCCCATTTTTTCTGGCTGGACGCGGCATTTAGTTTCCATGGCTGCGGTCCTAGCCATTCCTGCTCCGCAAGACCTTGGCGCGTGATGTCCCTTCTTCGCATGCATGTGCGCTCTCTCTGGAGGGGGAGCGTCATGGTTCTCATCACAACAGGGAACAGATGGAGAGTCGACTGCGCGCGCCACCGCACTCGGGGGTGTGGAACCTGTCCGTCCCTCCGATCCCTCCCCCTCTCAGTTGTTCAGTATTGGAATTAGCTCCCAACCACATTCAAAGCTTAATATTCATTCAGGCCTCACTTTTGCCTGAAGTCGGCTAAAGTTGACTAGTCCCCTCCCCCCTCAGCTGTTCAGTATAGGAATTAGCTCCCAACCACATTTAAAGCCTCATATTCATTCAGGTTTCACTTCTGCCTGAAGTCAGCTGCATGTGCACTAGCCGTTGGATCTAGTTCGGTAAGCCACCAGTGTTTGGTCATTTAGTTTGTCTTTATTAAAGCGGGGGTTCACCCTATCGACAGGAAAAAAAAAAAAAAAATTTCTTTTACCTTTAAATCAGGCACTGTAGCGCGAGCTACAGTATGCCTGTCCCGAATTTTTTCCCCCCATACTCACCTTGTAGTCGTCCATCGAAGATACCGGGGAATGGGCGTGCCTCTGGAGACGGAGGATGATTGACGGCCGGCTCTGGCGCGTCACGCTTCTCCGGAAATAGCCGAAATAGGCTTGGTCTTCACGACGCGTGCGCATAGCCTGTGCGCACGCGCCGTGAAGAGCCGAGACCTACTCCGGCTGTCTTCGGGGAGAGTGACGTGCCAGGGCCGGCCGTCAATCATCCTCCCTCTCCATAGGCACGCCCATTCCCCGCGGGAGCCGGAATCTACGATGGACGACTACGAGGTGAGTACGGGGTTAAAAAAATCGGGACAGGCATACTGTAGCTCGCGCTACAATGCCTGTCTCGATGGTAACATCATGTGGGTCAGGGTGAACTACCGCTTTAAGGACGCTGCTGACCTCCCTGCATGCCATTCTGGCTCATATGTTCTGCTCTCTTCCTTCATCTTAGAACACTAGCAACCATATAGGTCGCAAAAAGTACTGATCCCAGAGACCCAGCCTTGGGCACACATTCATCTGTGTTCTGAGATTAGGTAAGCTATCCCATTAGGAACCTAGAGATTTGGACTGACCTCAGATGTACCGATCACTGTATATATTTTTGTGTCCTTTTGGTAAACCTTTGGAGATGCCATAAGGAAGGGTCCAAATGCTGTCTTCTTTTCATAGGAACACAAACGGGATCCAGACTCCTAGGAACTGACAAGTTCTTAAAGAACTAGTTCATTTTCGGTTATTCCACAGTGCAGCTTATGAGGGATAGAATTACTATTTTAGGTATGTCGCTATGGATTATTGATGCTAATAATGTTACCTAGCTTATCAGCAATCACAAATAAGCCTACATCCATTATCCCTTTTACTTTTTAGGCACTTTTTTTTTACATCAGGGGATTACCTATTTTTTACGCGACTTTGTTGCATTGATCCTGTAGCGCTACCCCCGAAGGAGCCGCTGGTTGATTTGGGATCGGCCTACTAAGTTACCCTAGCAGTGTCTAGGGGGTGTAACTTGTGAGAATAGCAACAGTGAGTGGAGTCCAGACATCCAATAAAGAGTTTTCAATGCTTTATTGCCCAGGTCAAACACGGCCAGCATCAACACAATTTTGGAAGGTCAAAGTTGATGAAGGAAGAAAAAGAGAACCATGCGGTATCAGGCCTGGATATAGAACTGAGCAATACGCTGCTCTGCATCGAAAAAAAAATTATAACACATCGCCACTCTGCTCGGAGTTGGTGAAGTGCCCCCGGACAGACCCCTATGATAGGCCTGGCAGCCGGAGGATAATACTGGGAGGAACAGGTCTCTCACACAGACCTGTCTCTAGGGCCCCCGCCACGGGCCAATTTCAACAGAGGACTTGGGTGAATAAGGAAAGAGAATCCTCCCAGTAGACTTTTCTATAAATGGTCCCCGAAAGACAGCAAGCATACTGTCGGTGGTCCGGACACCCGATCCCATGCTGGGATTCTGTCAATAGGCATTGGAACCCAGCGGAAGCTGAGATCCCTTCTCTCATCAGGATAATGCTCGCTGCAAAGTTCAGCCGTGCCGGTGGGGTCCATGGATGCGCGTACCCTGAAGGTGGGTACCGCACCTGGAACGGGGACCCCGTGGATAGATTCTCAACACATGACATCTGTCCCAGATATACCCTCCCCCAGCATGCCCTGCAAGGGAAAACATCCTCTAATTGGCTGCTGAGAGAAGATCTGCTCTGCTAGAACCCCTCTGGCGCCAGCTGCCGACCAGGGGATGTCATTGCACTCCCTGAACGCAGACTGACCCAGTGGACATTTCCAGAATGACAGAGGTCCCAAATTTAAACAAACACTGGAAGGGAGCAAAGAAACTCCCCCTTCCCCACTAAATTTAGGCGTAGTGCCCATGCTGAAAGCAAGGGGGCGCTACAATACTGTCACGGAGGCTTCGACACTGCCCACACCCTTTGTGAATCAGCACCGACCGGGCTACATTCCATCTTGGTTCGGGTTGCAGCCCCCTGCTTGGTCATATTCTGAAGCAAAAGGATAGTCTTGTCCAATAACTCAAGTAGAACCTACATGCCTTATTAAAATTAATTTGCTACTAACGTCTAAGGAATACGCACACACATGCGCTGACGGCTAGTAATATACAATATGGACAATTATTTTTATACACAATTATCTATGCATGATGAAAATTGATCAGTGGGTATGCGTTTTTTGTCTTATGTTTCTTGTCTTTTGTTGTCTCTCTCCCTATCTTTTTTTCCTCCTTTCTGAATACAGATACCGTTGACATCTTATTGCAGTATCCCACCCCTGAAGAAGAGGTTCCACAAATACAGATAACCTCAAAACATTGGGTTTGAGCTGGGTCCTGTATCCTGCAATTATTTACATTTTTTTTAATGTTATCTGTGAATTGCGCCTGTATACAGGGCTGTCTTAATAGCATCATGGGCCCCTGGGCAAAGTAATGCTCTGGAGCCCCTACAATAGAGACATTGAAGGTAAACAGAAATCAAGTAGGTAGGAGATAGGGCATATCTTGGGTGTAGAGGGGTCAGAGTGCTGGGGGGATTTCTGGGATGTAGAGGCACAGCCCAGGCTGCCCAAATTTCAGGGCAGCCCGGGCTCAAGGACAGCTGCTTTGGGAAAAGGGCAGGGGCCCCCCATGCAGATGGGGCCCCTGGGCTGTGCCCAGGTGTACCCTCTCATTAAGACAGCCCTGCCTGTATATTTCTTTCCCTTTTGTGCCTATAGTCACTTGGATGTGCTTTGTATAGCTAGTAGCAGCCTTTTATATCTTTTTTCAATACAAACATCTTATGAATCTTTTGGTATTATATATATTTTTTTGAGGTTTAACAGTCACCCAATTTTAAAGTCCCATTTGAGGAATCACACTCTTTGGAGTGTACCTTTGTAGTAGTAAAGTAAAATTATACCGAATCACAGTGTGGCCAAAAATCAGATTATGCCATGAGGCAGATACATTGTCATGACAATGGTCAGAATACAAGCCAGGGCTTGCTCATTATATTTACTTTACATATTTATTAATTATTGTTTGTTATAACTTTCTCTAATGCTTGTAATTTGTTTATAATTTGCAGAAAAAAGAAATACAAGCCAGATCTGACACAGGTAGTGTAGGCTAATGCCGCATACACACGATCGGTTTGTCTGATGAAAACGGTCTGATGGACCGTTTTCATCAGACGAACCGATCGTGTGTGGGCCCTATCGTTTTTTTATCCATCGGTGAAAAAACTAGGAACTTGTTTTAAAATTATCTGATGGTTAAAAAAACGATAGAAAAAAACGATCGTCTGTGGGCACGTCCATCGGTTAAAAATCCACGCATGCTCAGAATCAAGTTGACGCATGCTCGGAAGCATTGAACTTAATTTTTCTCAGCACGTCGTTGTGTTTTACGTCACCGCGTTGGACTCAAACGTTTTTTTAACCGATGGTGTGTAGTCAGCTTCATCGGATATCTGAGGAAAAAATCCATCAGGCCGTTTTCATCGGATGAACCGAACGTGTGTACAGGGCATAATAGTTGGGGTGAAACAACTAATGAACATAATCGATTATAATAACAGTTGTCAACTATTTTCATAATCAATTAATTGGTCAGCTGATTAGTTGGCCTGCATACAGAATGCATTATGTTTACATATCAGGAAACACAGTGCAGCACACATATGGCTCAGTTCAGCAGACATACATGTCAGTAAATGCCTGAGAGCTTGTGAATGTGAGGAGCAATGCCTCATGGGGCATGTAGTCCTGGGCAGGACAAGTAAGCAATTTAAAGTGATTGTAGGGGCAGAAGTTTTTTTACCTTAATGAATTCTATGCATTAGGATAAAAAAAAACTTCTGTGACCAACTTCCCCTAGCCTCCCTGTACACTTACCCGATCTTGATCTACTGCTGTACCTGAGGTCAGCAGCACTGCTCTCTCTCTCTGCTCACAGGACTGAGCGGTAGCAGCGGAATTCATTGGCGCCTGCTGCTGTGACACACAACACAGCCTGTGAGGAGGGAGCAAGGGGCAGAGCCAAGGCACACTGTGCGTGTCAACAGAAGCACACAGTGAGGCTAAGCATTGAGCCTGAACAAGTACCCCCATAGCAATTGGCTTGCTATATTGTACTCTGAAAGCAGGAGGAGCTAAAAGGGCCAGTGGGGGACCCCAGAAGAGAAGTATTGTTGTTTAACCACTTTAGGACCCTTCAATGTATATATACATAATTTCTTTAAAGATGGATATCTCGGTAACGGCAGCAGCTGCTGCCACAACCGAGATATCCATCTTTTCAGTGAGCGGTCCTGTAAACGATAACGGTGGTCTCCGCAGCGGATTCACCGCAAGATCACCGTTATCGGCGGCAGAAGAGGGCCACCCATGCTGCCGCTCTTCCGCACCCTCCGCCGCTTACCAGAGCCATCGACAGCGGCGGAGGCGATCGGGTCCTGTCCCCTGCTCGGCCGGGATACGAGTGAGGGCAAGATGGCCCCCACCAGTCTCCATAGCATAGCAGGGCGGAAGCAACGGCAAAACTTCACTTCCACCCATGCTTCTTAAAGTGACATTTTCTTGTGCCTGGGTTATCAATATATATAATATATAATGTTCCATGTTTACCAATGTGACCACTCTTCAGTGAATACCACCCAGTGTTGCCAACCTACCAGATTGAAATTTACTGGCACGACACCCGAAATTTACTGGCGCAGCCACGTTTTTACTGACAAAAGTTACTAAATTACATTTTTAGGTGCAAACTTCAGTATTTAGGCTACAAACAAGTACGCTAGGCAAATAGCAATGTGATTTAAGGTAGATATTAAGGTAAAAAAACATATTTTTGTTATTTTCGATATTTTAAGGGCAAATTATTTAGTCACATCACCCCCTGCCTCCATCACCCTCTGCCACCAACACCCCCTGCCTTCACCCCCCTCTGCGGTGCCACAATCTCCCTCTGCCTCCAAACTCCCCCTGCCTCCAATCTCCCTCTGCCACCAACAACCCCTGTCTCCATCCCCCAACCTCTGCGGTGTCACCATCCCCCTCTGTGGTGCCACCAACACCCCCTGCCTCCAATCACCCCCTGCCACTAACACCCCCTGTCTCCAATTTCCCCCTGCCTCCATCCCCCTCTGCGGTGCCACTGCAGCCACAATCACCCCCTGCCTCCAATCACCCCCTGCCTCCAATCTCCATGCGCAGTTCCAAGCCGAACCGATCTCGGCTATTTTTAAAGTGCCTGTTTTTACGAACTGTCTGTAAATTTACGGACGGTTGGCAACACTGCTCCCGGTGGAGCACAAGCTAATATGCTTTCACACAGGGCATTAGTTACCATTACAGCCCGTGAGTGTCAGGTACCATGGAACTTTGACATCACTGGAGAGGGGTGTGCATCTGTACATATGCTGAGGGTGCATAACCCTCAAGTGGCTCAGGGTAGCTTGTCAGACAGGCATGGGCAAACATTTTCATATTGAGGCATTTATACTATGCACCAGGAAAGATTCCCGCAACCACGGACATTTATGAACGGGGGAAAAAAGTGACAGTTTTTACGAACTGTCCGTAAAAATTCGGACGGTTGCCAACACTGATATCACCCGCTGCACCCACCTTAATGTCCAGACCTAATACAGGTCACCATGCGCATTCCCCTATAAGTGGTCCATATGACCACTTTCCTCAACTCCTTTAGGCTTGCCAATGGTATCAAATCATCCAAGGAATCTCTTCACCATCAATATTTCTCAAAAGGAATAGAAACATGTTTTACAGCTTTAAAATACCATTATTAATTTATAAAAAATATACTAAAATACACTCACAATGCAAATGTACTAATTGTCAGTGGTGCACCACCTTAAAACATGTTGTTATATTTGCAGTTACCTGTCCTCTTAAGGGTAAGATCACAGCCTCACCAGACACTTATATTCAGGCAGCTCCATGCTGGTGATGAGATAAAAAACTGTATTGCTGAGGGTATATATCATAACTGCATCACATCCCAAGTTGAAGTTTAAGAAATCAAGTAGAATATGATGGGATTTTTGAGGTGTGATTTGAATCCACAAGGAAAGATATATAAAAACAATACTTTTGATTTTTTACCAAGTTTAAAAGTTGTATACATATACATACAATACATACAGTGTGTATGAATATATATATATATATATATATATATATATATATATATATATATATATATATATATATATATATATATATATATATTGTGACAGGAAGTCAGGTAAATCTGTGGGTGTTGTCACTGCCGGGACATACATTTCTGCCTTGTTTAGACGATACACAGATTATTATCGGGCGTCGGCTACAAACATAGACAGAGGAAGGCTAGAGGCCTTCAGCTGTTCAGAATAAAGCAATCAAGGCCTTTATAAGTAGCCAGAGGGTTACCACTTGATTGCTGCATCACTCCTAAGGCTGTGTGAGTAGGAGAGCAGTGCCTGATGAGGTGAGGAGACCATTGTTTTTTCTGTGTGATAAAAAAAATCAAAAGACTATTGTTTGCTGTATGAGCAGCACTGTCTACCCAGCAGTAGGCTGTGTTAGACTTCATAGATAGGTTCCTGTGTGGAAGGTAGACGCCCAGCGTGGCTAGGATTTATTTTATGTTTTGATTTTGTTTGTGCTGTTTGGATGCTTGCAATTGTTTTCCAGCAAGATGGAAAAATAAACCAGAAACTTTGTTTTCAACCGTTTTTGATTGCCAGTCTGTATAAGTTCAGTGTGTGGTGAACCCATCCAAGGGGTCACACACCCCGCTACCGAGCTTTATATATAAAGCAGGAGTTTTGACCATGTGTTTTCATAATTCCAAATGCACTTAGTATCTTCTAAATGTTTTGCCAAAGCTGGCTTCTTCGGTTAATGTTTGTGCGAACAACAAAACTAGGTGGAATAAACTATAATTAATAAATGGTACATACACAGGGTTGATTCATATAGCACACCAAATTGACACATACCATGGGTTCCAGTGGTTACACCTGGGTTGAATTATGATGGAAAGAGGGAAATGTCCCCAAGAAACTGGGACCCCAAGATGCATCCCCAAGTCCCCCCGCTCACAACACCCAAGCTTCAGGCCAGTCATAGAAGAAACATAAATGTCAAATAAATATAAAAGAGAGGGATATATTTATATAGTAATAATGAACTTATAAATAAACAGATCATATAGGCCACGGCTCATATTAAGTATATTGTAGGGCAACATATTCTTAACCACTTGGGATCCGCCTGCCGTCAATTGACGGCTACAGCGCGGATCCCAAAAGCCAACAGGACGTCAATTGACGTCCGCCCCTTTGGGCGGTCCCCGCCCGCGCTCCAGAGCGCGCAGCGGGGAAAATCTGTGTTGGCCGTGTCCCTTGGACACAGCCAATTACAGATCGCCGCGAACGGCCAATCAGAGTGGCCGTTTGCGATGCGATCTGTGCGGCCAATGAGAGATGATCTCATATGTAAACATATGACATCATCTGTCATTGCCGGCTCTCACAGAGACAGCGGTGCTGTCTCTGGAGAGGAGACCGATCTGTGTCTCTTGTACATAGAGACACAGATCGGTCACCCCCCCTCCACCTACAGTTAGAACACTTTATAGGAAACATGTTTAACCCCTTCCTCACCCCCTAGTGTTAACCCCTTCAATGCCAGTCACATTTATACTGTAATTAGTGCATATTTATAGCACTGATCGCAGTATAAATGTGAATGGCGCCAAAAATGTGTCCGATGTGTCCGCCATAACGTTGCAGTCCCAATAAAAATCGCAGATCGCCGCCATTTCTAGTAACAAAAAAAATAATAAAAAATAATAATTCTGTCCCCTATTTTGTAAGCGCTATAACTTTTGCGCAAACCAGTCGCTTATTGCGATTTTTTTTTTTTTTTTTTTTTACCAAAAATATGTAGAAGAATACGTATCGGCCTAAACTGAGAAAAAAAATGTTTTTTTTTTTTTTTAGATTGGGATATCTATTATAGCAAGAAGTAAAAAATATTGTATTTTTTTTCAAAATTGTCGCACTTTTTTGTTTATAGCGCAAAAAATAAAAACCGCACAGGCGATCAAATACCACCAAAAGAAAGCTCTGCTTGTGGGGAAAAAAGGACGTCAATTTTGTTTGGGAGCCACGTCGCACGACCGCGCAATTGTTAGTTAAAGCGACGCAGTGCCGAAAGCTGAAATTTCACCTGGGCAGGAGGGGGGTATATGTGCCCAGTAAGCAAGTGGTTAAACTTACTGTGAAGGGAGAGCTTGTGGAACCCGGAATCCCTTGGAAAGGTTGGGAAAACCTTGTTTCAGCTCCCCATTCACCTCTTATGTCTAAGTCACCCTGTGCCATCCTGACACAGGGTGACTGAGAAAATATATCTTGGAGTACTTAAAATGGGACAGTAATATTTATCCACAATATCTCCCAGGATATATATAAAGACTTTTCTTGGTTTGTTTGATTCTGAACTCAACATGTTAATTGAAAGAGCTGATCTTATTGGCCTCTGTACAATGTAGGAAACGGGCCGACTCCCGCTGGAGCTCCTCTATTGTGTGAAGGTGTCCTGTATGTACACTTATGATAATGTATAATCTACTGTGTGAAGCTCAGTGATAACAAGTCTGACCTGTAGTGAAATCCTGTCAGGCACGGAGTCACATTGTCTGCCCTAAGGGATTAGTTAATTAGCTCATGTTAATTTATGTTTATGGTCACAAGTGTATTGTTAGAGTAATATCAGTAGGAGGGGTGAACTCCCTTCTCTTCGACTGTACATAAGACTTGTATTCTTGTTCTAATAAACAGTCCATGTTCAGCAGACTAACAAGTATTGTCTCGTTGTGTGCTTGTGAGCAGTTGGAATATCTGATATCTATATCTAGACTGGGAGGAAGTGGCATTTGATTAAAGCACTCAAGCGGAGTGTGGGACAGTTTCGTTACACTTACTAAAAGCAAATTCGTGATAGATGTGCCATTTATTAATTATATATTTTTCCACCTAGTTACAGTATGTTCCTGAAGAAGCCAGCTTTGGCAAAATATGTAGGAGATAGAAAGTACATTTGGAATAATTATAACAACACATGGTCAAAACTCCTGAGATATATATATATATATATATATATATATATATATATATATATATATATATATATATATATATATATATATATATATATATATATATATATATATATATATATATAATGTGTGTACGACTTTTAAACTTTGTAAAAATACAATTTTATTGTTTTTATATATCTTTCTTTGTGGACAGGCCCGTCGGAACAAGACAGGCAAAACAAGCAACTGTTTGGGGCCCCCAGCTGGCCTGGGGCCCCCAATCAGGGCCCTTGCCTTGCTGCGCTGTATCCACTAATCCTCCAGCCCGGTGCGTGTGGAACGGCCGCGCCATACTGTAGCAGTCCCCTGTTTGCCCCCCACCCCCTCTGTGTGTGTGTGTCGGCTCCTCTCACAGACATAGGCGGCTGATGAGAGCCTTCTGGTTGACCAGAGCTGCTGCCAGTCATCTCCTGCACTCCTAGAAATGCCCTCCGAGTCCCGCCCTCCTAGCAACTGAAGATGTCACGTATGCCCCACCCCCTGCATCATGCTTCTGCTCCCAGGGACTTATTGGACAGGTACAGCTTTAATGATCTTGGGACACCTGCTGTGGGGGGGCTCTGATGGGGACACCTGCTGTGGGGGGGCTCTAATGGGGAATCCTGCTGTGGGGTGACTCTGATGGGGACACCTGCTGTGGGGTAACTCTGATAGGGACACCTGCTCTGGGGGGGCTCTGATAAGGACACCACCTGATGTGGGGTGACTCTGCTGGGGACACCTGCTGTGGGGGGGTAGCTCTGCTGCAGTATTTGCACTGTAATTTTTTTTTTATTTATATAAAGTGTGGGTGAACTTAAACTGTATCGCTATGCTGTGGATCCTGTAGGCTTTGCGTGCATGTGGGGGGGGGGGAACCCCAAATGGCCCTGTTTGTGGATTCAAATTGCACCTCAAAAATCCCATCCTATTCTACTTGGTTCCTTCCTGGTAATGTGATGATATCACTAAGTCCCGCTCTGATGCATTTTATCACTTCCTGTGACTTCTTCCAAAAGAAACGGCCCTGCCACCTTACTGTTTTATATATCTGCTTGTAGTGGAGGTAATTGGATCAATGAATCAGTGGCCATCTTGTCGACTGCCTCCACCATTTTATGTGGGGCAAAGTAACAAAAATGGTATTTAAATCCTCTCACTCTCCTAGTCCTAGTGAGACAGGACGCAGTTGCCATTTTGGTGGTTATAAATAGTGAAATCTGCTCATGGCCGCTATTTTATTGATTATCTAGGTCCAGTCGTCAAGGCGCCCCAACAGGTCATGTTTTCAACCTTCCCATTATTTTGCACAGGTGATTTGATCAGTTTTCACTGCCTTAGTTTCAACTGAAAGAAATAAATCCTGAAAACACGACCTGTTGGAGCGCCTTGAGGACTGGAGTTGAGAAACAATGATCTAGGTTAAAGGGGGTGAAATATTATAAAAAAAAGATACGCCTGCCTGCAGTAAATAACCATTAACTATTGCATATTAAAACGGAGGTCCACCCTTTAAAAAAAAAAAGAGCCAAAAAGGCAAAAAAAATTAGAAAAAATAAATAATTTTTTTTATACTTACCAGAAATGGCTGTTACTAGGCAGATCTTCCTAATCTGCCCCTTCCTTGTCCACGATGCTCCTCGGTCTCGTCCTCCTCGCGTTGTCTTCTGGGGAATGGGGCACGCTGACTTCTGAGAACTGTGTGTCTCCCAGAAGTCAGCCGCCCATTCACAAAGCGACGCGCGACTCACGCATGTGCAGTAGGAAGCGGGCAGTGAAGCCGCAAGGTTCCACTGCCTGTTTCCATTAGTGAGGATGGCAGTGCCGGGACCTGCCACGATCGACAGATCGGCCTCGGGCGGCCGACATCGTGGGCAACCTTGACAGGTAAGTGTGCTTATTAAAAGTCAGCAGCTACAGTGTTTGTAGCTGCTGACATTGTAAAAAAAAAAGAAAATTAAAGCTGGACCTCCGCTTTCAAGTGGAGTTCCACCCTAAAAAAATAAAATACACCAAAATTGAATTTTTTTTTTATACTTACCAGAAATTGCGGTTGCTAGGCAGATCTTCTTAGTCCACGGCTGGTCTTCATCCTCGAGGTTGTCTTCTGCGGAATGGTGTGCGCTGCCTCCTGGGAACTGTGTGTATCCCAAAAAAGCAGCCGCCAATTCATACAGCGCCACCCCATGCGCAGTAGCAAACAGGCAGTAAAGCCGCAAGGCTCCACTGCCAGTTTCCCTTAGTGATAATGGCGGCGCCCGGACCTGTAACTATCGAGGGATCGGCCTCGGGGAACCGACATCGCGGGCGCCAAGGACAGGTAAGTGTCCTTATTAAAAGTCATTATTTAAAAAAAAAATTGCGGGTGGAACCCCGGTTTAAGTCCGGAGAGTGGTGTTATGCAATTAAGACCCGTACCTCATCCTGGACATGGGGGTTGCCGGCCACCATGATTTTCTGATTGCCTTTACCCAAATGCCTAGCATGTCCCTTTAACAGAGTTGTTATATGTATGTTTATTTGCTGTACACAAAATTCTATTTTTTGTTGGTTCTAATAAAGTTAAATCGTGACAATATCAGTAAATAGCTGCTAGTTCTAGCAGCTTGCCCTTGATTAATATATTTTTCTTTGATGTTACACATGCATCTTGTCTTGGCATTCCAGTTAGTTTAACTTAACAATCTATATGCTGTTGTAGTATGCTTTGTGTGCATTACATTCACAATATTTACTTAAATGAAAGAAAGGAATCTGTAGGCACTTATGCTACACAGTTCTCTTAAGTATCTGACAGGTCATCTAAAAAAAATTCTGCACATTATTTAAAATGTATTATGTTTGTTTATATGTAGGTTTTGTTAACCTTTGACTACATAAAAGAAAAAAAATATTGTAAGAGAATTTGTCTTCGCATATTTTGCATTCAAGTTGAGTATATGCAAGTCAAGTTGAATTTGCACTTGTATAGCACAATTTACGCAAAATGTGGATAAGTAGTTTGTAGCAAGGAAAGCATTTATAAAAACATGTTGCAAAGCACTATATACATCCATAAATCCACAACATCACTATGTTACTGCCTGAGCAGCATAGATGGTAAATGGTCAGTCTTCTAGCCCTGTACAGCCGTTCTCAGTCCAGTTCCCACAAGGACACTACGCAGGGATCTTCAAACTACGGTCCTCCGGCTGTTGCGGAGCTACACATCCCATGAGGCATCGTAAAACTCTGACATTTACAGACATGACTAGGCATGATGGGAATTGAACAACTGGAGGACCATAAATTGAAGACCCCCTGATGTACAGTATGTTATTCTTGGATGGGTGTCTTATCGGCTTCCACACAAATCTGTCCTTTAGCATATGTAACCCTCTTTGTGATGGAGATTATAAGAAATGACCCTTCCCAAACAGGGTGTGCTAAAGCTGTAGGTAAACAGGAAAACCAGAAACTTTAAAAAGTGGAAGAGTGGGATTGATAATAAAGTTGGCAGTGCCTCCATCCAGGACAGGACCTCTGTTAACAGAGGGGATTCCCTTCTTCTGAAATTAACCAGTAATATAATCAAAGTAATAGGGAGCAGAGGAACTACTGCAACCCAAATATAACATTAACCACAAATAAAAGTATAGATGCACACCAGTATCGAAATAATACACTCCAGCCCACACCGCAGGTCTGGCACCCAGTATGTAGATAAGGGTAGTGTTGAGCAGAATATGCCATATTCGATTTCGCGATATATCTCGAATATATATTCGAATATTCGAGATATATTCGCTAAATTCGAATATTCGTGATATTTTATCGAAATTAATTGAATGCGATTTTTCGCTATTGCGAATGCGAAAATAATTGCGATTTTTTTAATAACTGCGGTAGGAGCGCTCTGGCTTAGAATATTCGTGATATTTTATCGAAATATCGCAACATGCGAATGCGATATTTATTGCGCAATTTCGAGATATGCTGGAGGAGCGCTCTGATTGGCTCAGAATATTCGTGATATTTTATCGAAATATCGCAACATGCGAATGCGATATTTATTGCGCAATTTCGAGATATGCTGGAGGAGCACTCTGATTGGCTCAGAATATTCGTGATATTTTATCGAAATATCGCAACATGCGAATGCGATATTTATTGCGCAATTTCGAGATATGCTGGAGGAGCGCTCTGATTGGCTCAGAATATTCGTGATATTTTATCGAAATATCGCAACATGCGAATGCGATATTTATTGCGCAATTTCGAGATATGCTGGAGGAGCGCTCTGATTGGCTCAGAATATTCCAGATATTTTATCGAAATATCGCAACATGCGAATGCGAAATTTATTGCAGATATTTCGAAAACTGCTGTAGCAGCACTCTGAAATCGAATATGTATGATATTTTAACCAAAATACATATTGCGATTGCGATTTTTCGATCGCGCATGCGCAATTGCGCGAACAACACGCGACCATTTCCTGGAGCCTTGCCAGTTTCCAACTTATGATCGCAGCGCAATCACACAGCAACATGGTTGGAAGCAATTTCACTAAGTCTGAGGAAAAGTTGCTGATTTGTGTAAGTATTTTGACCACTGTTATTTCATCATCTTCAACTGCATTTTAGTCTAGTTTAAAAGTTAGTATATATGATCAGATATTAGTATTTCACAAAAAATGTGTCTCCTGCTTTTACAAAACTACAAGTCCCAGCATGCCTGGACAGCTGCAGACACCCTGGTTGGCAAATGTGTATTTAGGCACTTTTCCTTGTTATTTAGCATAATGAATTTAACATTTTATTGGACATAGGACGTATGCGAACGTCCTGACTTCAGTGTCCTCAAGGCCCAAGGACGTTCGAATACATATTGCCCTTTAGATGTTGCAGAACTACAACTTCCAGCATGCCTGGGAATGCTGGCACTTCTAGTATTGTAAGTTCTGCAGGCCCACATTTTTCAGGCCTTTATGCACGGGTCTCTAAACTGTGGCACCCTAGATGCAGCAAAAGTAAAATTCTTAGCATGCACTGACAGACCGTGGCTGATGGGAGTAGTAGTTTTGCAACAGCTGGAGGTGGACTGGTCTTGAAACCCAGAGTTAGGTAACAAACCCGTAGTGTTTTGCAACCATTCTGCCTCCAGCTGGTTATTTTCTGTTGAAAAGCCTGTGGCGTGCAAAACACAACCCAAAAACTCCACCCGGTGCAAGGAAAAATTTGCACACACCTAAAGAGTGACATCACAAAAAACTGCGACGGTTGCATACGTCAGTGGTCCTCCGAAAAGGTCCCGTCTCTGACCCCCCGGGGCGTTAGGCTCCTAGGCTCCTGACAGGGAAAAGAGTTACTGTGGTCCATACAGCCGAAGCCATATGGACCCATCTCGGTCCAAGCAGCGCAATCAACACGCGAACAACACGCGACCATTTCCTGGAGCCTTGCCAGTTTCCAACTTATGATCGCAGCGCAATCACACAGCAACATGGTTGGAAGCAATTTCACTAAGTCTGAGGAAAAGTTGCTGATTTGTGTAAGTATTTTGACCACTGTTATTTCATCATCTTCAACTGCATTTAAGTCTAGTTTAAAAGTTAGTATATATGATCAGATATTAGTATTTAACCAAAAATGTGTCTCCTGCTTTTACAAAACTACAAGTCCCAGCCCAGCCCAGCATTTTAGTCTAGTTTAAAAGTTAGTATATATGATCATATATTAGTATTTCACAAAAAATGTGTCTCCTGCTTTTACAAAACTACAAGTCCCAGCATGCCTGGACAGCTGCAGACACCCTGGTTGGCAAATGTGTATTTAGGCACTTTTCCTTGTTATTTAGCATAATGAATTTAAAATTTTTTTGGACATAGGACGTATGCGAACGTCCTGACTTCAGTGTCCTCAAGGCCCAAGGACGTTCGAATACATATTGCCCTTTAGATGTTGCAGAACTACAACTTCCAGCATGCCTGGGAATGCTGGCACTTCTAGTATTGTAAGTTCTGCAGGCCCCCATTTTTCAGGCCTTTATGCACGGGTCTCTAAACTGTGGCACCCTAGATGCAGCAAAAGTAAAATTCTTAGCATGCACTGACAGACCGTGGCTGATGGGAGTAGTAGTTTTGCAACAGCTGGAGGTGGACTGGTCTTGAAACCCAGAGTTAAGTAACAAACACGTAGTGTTTTGCAACCATTCTGCCTCCAGCTGTTTTTTTCCTGTTGAAAAGCCTGTGGCGTGCAAAACACAACCCAAAAACTCCACCCGGATGCAGTGAAAAATGTGCACACACCTAAAGAGTGACATCACAAAAAACTGCGACGGGTACATACGTCAGTGGTCCTCCGAAAAAGGTCCCGTCTCTGACCCCCCGGGGCGTTAGGCTCCTGACAGGGAAAAGAGTTAGCAACGCATATCTCCCCTATACGTGTATCCTGTGTTGTTAATAATATATTCATAATTATGCAAATGATAATGGCTGCTATATTTATGCAAAAAAGGTGGCGACCGAAATGGCAGGATATAAAATCTTTCATGTTACCCCTGTCATTGATTAATAAGGCGAGAATGCTTCCAATTGTTGAATAGCATACATTTACGTCATATATCCATAAGGCTGTCAACAGAAGTATTACAATATACTTTGTTCTTCATCTTGCAGAAGTTCCTGGAAACAGGATACGATGAGCTGCGGAGGCAGCCAGAGAAAAGGGCTGTGGTCAGCGCCCTAATCGCTGACTTTGGCGGCCAACATGACCACAAGGCCATTGTTAAGAAGTGGTCTGACCTGAAGAGGCGCCAAATGGTTCATGTCAGACGTCTTCGGGCTAAATATCATCCAGGTAAGTTATTGTTGACAGTTATGTTTTTTTTTAAAAAAGTGTATTTTGTGCGTGAACTCGAAAGAGAGAGGAGCCGGCCTGCAGGAGTTGGGAGGCCTCCCCCAGAGGCAATCTGCCACCTTTCTCCATGCCCCGGTTGGCAATGGCGGGTGTGAGGGGGTCCTCCCAACCCAACCTCGCATAGCACACCCACCACGGGCGGGGCTGAGACCACCAAACTCAATTCACAGGTAGCCGAGAGCGGGATCCGAACCCCTAGCTGCAGAGGTGAATCAGTTGTCAGTGCAGTGGCAATCGCGTGGAGCCACCGCAGCTCCTTTGGTGACAGTTATGTAAGGTCATATGTAATTCATGTAAGGTCAGATGTTGTTAACCAAGATGCCATGTTGTGCTAACATATATCACCACCGGCCAAGGTATTCATAGTACTGTTGAAAAAAGACATGGGGCAGCAGACAGGAACACAGAAGTTATGTGGGAACATAATTTTCCCATTGCTTTGCATGGGACTTTAAAGAAAAACCCCGACCATGGCAAGTGGGGGTGGGTAAGGTTTAAACCACCTATCCTATGTTTGTGGCTGACATATAAGTAACCTGTGTGCCAAGTTTCATATAAATATCTTTAGCCGTTTGTACGTGATGCTGGAACATACATACATACATACATACATACATACATACATACATTTATGCACACACACACGTTGAGTTTTATATATATAGATTACCACTAAATTCCTGTGTTAGGAGTGGGGTTGTTATAGTAATCCCGTGTGCTCCATCAGGCCCTTTTTTTAACATGAGATGGTCTGAACAAAACAAAGGAGACAAAAACAGCTCATTTTAACATGGTTGCATCCCAGCTCACGCTCAGTCCCCTGTAGTGCCCACAAGACCCTTTAATATAACATTGTCCCATTGGTTAACTGTCTATATAAATCAATTTGTATTCATATACAATACAGCACAGTACACAGAATTTGCATACGTCATTAGAAAACATTTTTATAATATATGAACATTGTGT